>NC_059431.1:114128008-114301587 GCF_021028975.2 Sphaerodactylus townsendi | reverse complement strand
CCCCACCCCCCCCCCCCCCGGCTCCCTGTAGCCCAGCTTCTCTCCCCAGAGCCTGGGAAGAGAAGCAGCATGGCCTCCAGTGATGTGCTTTTAAAAGCAGGGAGTCTGGGGGCAGGGCCTTGGGGGGCATGTGGAGGGGGGCATGGTCTTCGGGCTCCCTCCACACCCATGTCCATGATGACATGGGCTGAGTGGAGGGAGTTCGAAGATGACAATCGTCATCTTCCTGGAAGGCATCTGGTCACGTGAGGGGGGATTTTGCACCCCCACGTGACCAGATTAGTTGCACCCAGGGACATGGGTTACCCCATGTTCCTAGGCAGATACGCCTCTGCATATAACACATGCAGAGCCCCCGACGTATAAGTACCGTGTCCCTGTTCCATCCAATAATCAATTGAAAACGAAATCTGTTTATTGGAAGACAGGCTTCAGATATGTTACACGTCAGGATTTGTTTGACAAGACGACATTGGGTGCCCAAATTCCGCAAGATATCCAGCCTCACTCTTTCCCACCCGTTGCTAAGCAATCCAGCCCCCCTTAGCTATTGCTTCAAGCCTTGCAAGATCCCAGACAGAGCATCTGCCTTATTTGTTAGGGAATCTTTGTTCTTTGAAGCATTCCTGCAGCAAAGCAGTGATTCAGCAGAAAGGAAAAGTAACCAGAGAAGGGCTGTTTAGATGGTTAGCATCACAATCTAAAGATGGAGATGCCAAATGCTGTCTGGGAGACAGGCCGAGGACTGACCGGGGCTTGACAGTAAGCAACAGCATTGTCAGGTTGTGAGGCTACGGCAAGGTGCCCGTGTCACTGGACCGTTTGCAAACATTTAGTGCGGGGCCGTAAAAATGCAGAGTCCAAAGCGTATGAAGAAGAAGAAGAGTTTGGATTTATATCCCCCCCTTTCTCTCCTGCAGGAGACTCAAAGGGGCTGACAATCTCCTTGCTCTTCCCCCCTCACAACAAACACCCTGTGAGGTATGTGGGGCTGAGAGAGCTCCGAGAAGCTGTGACTAGCCCAAGGTCCCCCAGCTGGCGTGTGTGGGAGTGTACAGGCTAATCTGAATTCCCCAGATAAGCCTCCACAGTTCAGGCGGCAGAGCTGGGAATCAAACCCGGTTCCTCCAGATTAGGTACACGAGCTCTTAACCTCCTACGCCACTGCTGCTCCTGTATGCTGTATGCTGCTTTTGCTAGCAGGTTGATCCAGCACTGTCTCGGTCATCTGGAGATCAACGGTAATTCTGGGAGATCTCCAAGCCCCACCCTCACCTGCGACCCCTGAGCACAATTGAAGCGTGCAGATCAGAGGCTTCGTTTGTCATTTGTGGACAATAACAGGGAACGCCTGGGGTAAAATGGTCCCCCCCCCCATTTCTATGCTTGTCCATGTGTGAGGCGGCAGGTTCAGTGGTGGGATTCAGCCGGTTCGCACCGCTTCAGCAGAACCGGTTGTGAGCCGGTTGTTTAGCAGTTGTTAAATTATTTGAATCCCACCACTGGAACCAGTTGTGAAATTATTTGAATCCCACCCTTCGGCAGGTTGCGCAGGAGCCCCCGAGACTTTCCAATCTGCCGCTGACCTGCCTGTTCCTCTGCACTAATTGTATCCCAAACTTGGACGGGTTCCTCCGTGCTTCAGCCTGATAGCGCCTCGGGCTTTGAGTGGCAACAATACCCTCTCTGTCCTCCCAGATTAGCTGCTGAGTCAGAGCCCGGATCCGGTCACATGCCCTTCACCCCGAGCAGCAGTCGGTGCGCAAGGAGAAAGGATCCATATCCTCTCGTTGGCTCTGGCCGCCGTTGTCCATTTGCCAGCAAGGTTTAATGTTCCTCAAGTTAATTCTGTGAGACTTAGCCTTGCGTTTGGTTGGGGAGGGAGATTTCGTAATGTCAGCTTCACAAGGGAGGCTGCTTGAATGCCCTGCACTAGGTTGGGAGAGAGCCAGTGGGGCGTCGTAGTTAAGAGCAGGTGGACTCTGATCTGGAGAACCGGGTTTGATTCTCTGCTCCGCCTGAGCAGCGGACTGTAATCTGGGGAACTGGGTTTGCTTCCTACTTCCTCCACCTGAAGCCTGTTCGGCAGTGATGAAAGGAGGGGGAACTGCGCCTGGGGCATGAACTGCCCTTCCTCCCTGCCCCCAAAACGCCCCCGACATGACCTGCCCTGCCCCAACATGTGACTGCAATGATGACGCCTGGGGCGAAACACCCCAGATGTTCCCATTGCAGCTACGCCTCTGCTGTTGGGTGATCTTCGGCCAGTCACAGTTCTCTCCAAACTTTCTCAGCCCCACCGACCTCACAAGGTGTCTGTGATGGGGAGAGGAAGGAAAAGGAGTTTGTAAGCTGCCTTGAGTCTCCTTGAAGGAGAGAAAGGCAGGGTATAAATCCAGACTCCGACTCCTCCATCTCCTCCATCCTGCAGGCCACTGCTGGTAGTCTGGATGTAGTGTTTGTGTTGCTAACAGCGTGTCCGTGATCATTTGGCTCAGTTTGCACCAGGGCTGTTTTCAGATCTCAGTTAGCAAGTGAGGCTGGAGGACCTCCGAAGGTCCTGATTTAGGGTTGTCAGCTCTAAGGTGGGAGATTCCTGGAGATTTGGGGGAGGTGAGGAACCTCGACAGGGTATAACTTTGTCTCAACTTCAAGCATTTGTGCCATATTAGATGAATCAAAATCATGATAGATTTAATACAGGAATATTGAAATACCAAGGGATATTGAAATAACAAGCCTCTCTCCTCCAATTGCAGCAGCAATGGCAGGAAATGTGTGTGTGTGTGTGAAGAATATCAGATCTAGGACATAGTACCCTTCTTCAGCAGAGTGTGGCCCCTGGAATTGCTTTGCCTCTTTCATTTGGCAGGGGATTATTTTTGGAAAGGGACTACAATATCAATATGACAGTAATATAAAGGGCTTTAACAGAGCCATCCATCTTGCAAATGCTGGGTATGTACCTTTAAGAGTGAGTTCATGGGTAGAATTAAGAGAACCAGGAGAAGGAGTTAGAACTGAGACCTGGGAGAGTTCAGCAGGCAAGCTGTACAGTAAGCAGTGGGATGCCTCCCCACATGTAAACAGAGAAATGTGAGGAGACCCCACTACAACCCTACTGCACAGCAAAGAGCCCCGAGGAAAGCATTCCATGCATATTGGGCCATTCAGTCCACGCTCCAAAGTAGCTGTTTTCTCCCTGGGAATGGGTTTTTATAGTGATGGCTGTTTTGGAGGGTGCACTCTATGACTATATCCTGCTGAGCACCCTTCCCTCCACACATGTCACCCAATCTAGGCTCCGCTCTACAATCTCCAGGAATGTCCAGGAAACCTTACTGTGGCTAGATCCGGACTCTTCTGCTCTGAACAAAGCACTCTGGGCAATTTAATTGGCGACAACAGGATGACGGAGTGTCACAAGAAACGCACCTAGAAGCGGCAGGGAGAAGATGTTGTATTAAACACGGTTTGAAACAGGTGCATGGCCCGTGGAAACATGATCCTGCTCTCTCCTTGTCTCATGTTTACAGCACAGGCTTGTATCATATGAACAATCTTAAGGACACGGAAGACAATCTCACCCTGGTTCTCAGCTCTGGGCTAATAGGATATGTTGGCTCGTATCCTTTGGTCTCATCCCAGTGACGGAAAGGGACCTCCGTCGATGGAAGGGGAAAGGTGATTTTCACTGCTACCCAGATTTGCCAGCTCCAGTTTGGTAAATTCCTGGAGGTGGTGACCAGACTCCAGCTAAACCCCTGCAGTAGGGATGCCAGCTCTTTGGGAAATACCTGGAGATTTGGGGGGGGGGGGCAGAGCCTGTGGGAGATGCAGTTTGGGGAGAGGGGAACCTCTATAGGGTGTGATGCCACAGTCCCCCCTCTGAAGCAGCCATTTCTCCAGGAGAACCGACCTTCATCATCTCAAGATCAATTGTAATAGCGGAAAGTCTCCAGCTGCCTCCTGGAGCTTGGCAAGTCCACAAAATAGTATAATAAGGATAGCTTGGAATGATATTGAGTCTGGTGTGTTTAAATCACTAAGCTGCAATGGGAAGCTTGTGATTCTATTAAACACGTTCTACCAGGGGGCGGAGCGAGGGGAACTGCACCCGGGGCATGCATGCGCCCCACACCCCCGCCACGCCCCTGCATAGGTACACACCTGGGGCATTGCGCCCCCTGTCCCGTTGGTGCTACGCCACTGCGTTCTACACTATGTAGCTATGGCACTTTGGACTCTTTGGGTTGCAATTTGTTTCATGGAACAAGTGTGTCAAGAATTCAGTCAGTCTATCTTTATCGGTATATTATCCAAAGGAAGAAAACAAAAAGCAATATTCATAAAACATACTCAAGAACAGCATTGCCTGGCCACCATTTATACCCGCATCTTAATGACGTGTGATAAGAATTTGGCTGTTATCTCGGTTACATTGCAGTTATTATTCAGCAAATATACAATTTTTTGTTGGTCCGAACAGCCTTTTGGGCTGTCTAATATAGGAAATAATAACTTAGTCCTAAGAATCATATAACTGGGACAATGCAACAGGATATGGTCTCTACACTATTCATGCCGCGCAAGCCGACTCTCTCTTGATACGGAAATTGTAGCTGTCGCCAAATGCGTTAAAAACTATTCTTTGTTTGTCAACATCGGTGCACGGGACACTGAGCTTTGTTAGTGCGGATTGTATTGCTTCAATCTATCCGGTGCACCTATCCCCAACATAGATATTGTGGGCCACCTGGAGGCTGGTAACCCTATAAGCCCCATTCAGGGAACTCCCTGAATGGTGGATCTGGGCATTGCAGTCCCGAGAGGTTGAGGCAGGTCCCTTCCTGTGCTTCTGATGGTTGGCAGCAGGCGGGTAGCAGTGGTCAGACGGTTTCCCACTGAAGAAGGAAATCTTCCGCTGGGCCCCAGTCAGAGGTGGGATCCAGCAGGTTCTCACAGGTTCCCGAGAGTAGGTTACTAATTATTTGTGTGTGCCGAGAGGGGGTTACTAATTGGTGATTTTGCCACGTGATTTTTGCCTTCGTTACGCCCCTCCTCTCAGCAGTAGCGCGCAGAACTTGAAGCAGTCTAGCAGGAGGTGCACCGGCGTGCGTGGCAGCCTGCTCCTGCGTGCATTCGTTTCCCGCCCAAGGACTGGCGCAGCGGCTGCGTTCTTGCCACAGCTTCACCCAGGAATGCCCCCCCGGAATGCCCAGCCACGCCCCCATTGTGCCCCACCCAGCCCCATTGGCGCTACGCCACAGTTTGAATCCCACCACCATGGGAACCTGTTACTAAAATTTTTGGATCCCACCACTGGCCCCAGTGGCATAGCGCCAAGGGGGCGTGGGGGCGTGATGCACCGGGTGTGGCGTGGTGTGGGTGTGGCAGCGGTGTGGCAGGGGCATTCCCAGGCATGGTGGGGGCATCAAGGGTGTGGCAAGGGCGCAGGGCGCATGTGTGCCCCGGGCACAGTTCCCCCTCACTACGGCTCTGCTGGGCCCTTTGGGTGAATTGGAGCTTTCATACTGTTGCCACCCCGGGTGGGTTCTTGGGCGGCTCAGCCGGGGAACCCGTGGGCAAATCACATTTGATTCAGAACTTTCTGTCTTTTGGTGCGGGGAGCAGCCACAACCAGAAGCAGGGTTGGCCAACCCCCCCCCCCCGCAGCCGGGCCAAAGTGAAAGCTACAGAGAGGGGGACTCATCTCCCAATGAGGCTGCGCCAAATCCTTAAACTGTGCTGTCATTCATGCAGAGGCCGTTCTTCCACCTGCAACCTGGGTGCACTCTGGGAACACCAGAAATGGGATTCATTGATTTCCCAGGGAACTCGCACGACTGGGGTGGCTTTCCTTGTGCTTCTTGGTCCATTGCAGAGGTGGGATCCAGCAGGTTCTCACCTGTTCCCAAGAGTGGGTTACTAATTATTTGTGTGTGCCGAGAGGGGGTTACTAATTGGGTCTGCTTTTCCGTCTCCACGCCCTCGCCTCCCCGAGGGGCCTACTGCCTTTGAACGTGAAGGTCCCATATAGCAATTGTGCCTAATGACGTAACTCCCTGAACTGGGTGAATCCCTTTCAGGTACTGCAACAATTCATGGATTCTCAGCCTTTTGTACCTTTTATCTCACCAGTCTATCAAAGAACCTATGTGTTTCACCATTGCTGTGCTCAGATTTGTGAGTTGGGCCATTTTCTATAATGTGATGATGATTTAGAAATGATCTGGTGCAAAAAAAGGTTTGGGGTCGTGGTGGGGTGGCTGCCCATGGGGGGGGCATAAAATTCAGGTTTTGCCCAGGGCTCAGGTTTGCCTAGGTACGCCTCTGCCCCCTTTGCTAGGGGCGGGGGCTGGCGAGGGAACCTGTTACTAAAAATTTTGGATCCCACCACTGGTCCATTGTCTCTCTTATGTCAATAGTCACCTGTGAGTCTTGTGAGGTATTTATAAACTCAGAAAGGTTTATCAGCATGGTCCTAGGCCGAGGCAGGCACTGAAAAAGCCAGTTGAAACGAACGGGCTTAGAGGCACCTTCCTTTGCCTAGGATTTGGCACTTTATCCTAATTGCAGTAGCTCAGGGGTAGGGAACCTGCGGCTCTCCAGATGTTCAGGAACTACAATTCCCATCAGCCTCTACCAGCATGGCCAATTGGCCATGCTGACAGAGGCTGATGGGAATTGTAGTTCCTGAACATCTGGAGAGCCGCAGGTTCCCTACCCCTGCAGTAGCTTCTGGTAAGGAATATAACAAAAGGATAAGGCGACACAATATCAGGCCAAAGCCTTGACGAAAAAGCCCGGCCTTGAACATGAAACTGGATTAACAAGTCAGTGACCAAAACCCCGTGAGAAGAAGCTCCTGGGTGGAGCTGTGGCATTATACATGCCAGGCTACTCTATTAGGTGGCCTCACCTTTTGACCTCACAGTATATATACTCCACTTGTTTTCCATTCCTACCATCAGATCCTCCGAAGATGCCAGCCACAGATGCAGGCGAAACGTCAGGAGAGAATGCTGCTAGAACACGGCCATACAGCCCGGAAACCACACAGCACCCCAATCAGCCTGTGTTTATGAGTTTAATTTGACCTACCAAGATAACACTTAGCCTCCATTAAAAATTCATCTAACTTTCCCTCTCTGTACCTTTTCAGCTAACTGTCCAAGAAGAGAGTAGTTCTATGCAATAGAATTCATCGACACTTGGAAAGTGTGTGAACTCTCAGCTGTTGCGAGCAGTGGCGTACCGGGGGAAATGGTGCCCGGGGGCAACACCTGCTCCAGGCGCCCCCTGCACCCCACTTACCTTAGCTGGTAGCTGCTCTGATGGTGGCGGTCATGGCGGTTACTCTGGTGGCAGTGGCTCTGGGTAGCCCAGGCTGCTCCTTCAGCCGGCAGAACCCCCCCTTGAGTTGGTCGCTGCAGCCTCCCTGCTGACAGGGAGGTCGACTCTTGGGCAGGAGAAGGCCTGCGGCCGTGGGGCACGCCTGAGCAGCACAGAGGGAGTCGCCAGACACCAACTGGTGCCCCCATGTGATCAAATGGCATGCACCCAGGGACGTGGGGATACCCCTAGCCCCTGTTAGTGGTATGCCACTGGTTGCAGGTTCTCTGGACTGTGTGGCCTGTCAGGTCCAAGCCTGTCAATGCCCAGATGTCTTGCTGTGTGGGAATTGAAATGTTTCCTGTAAATGCTTTCCTGTTTCCCTCTCCCCTCCCTGGCAATTCCCTGGTGCCAGCCCTCCTGCAGGAAGGTGCGAACGTTCCCAGGTTTCTTGAAGCTCTGTAGTGCAAATGTTATACACTTTGTGAAACACATTTGGTGGGAATCAAATGGGGGGGGGGAAATTGAAGGATATAATCTCTGGATCTAAGCGGGAGAGCTTAGATTCAGCTTTCTCTGTTACTCTACGCGTTGTAGAAATAAACTGCTTTAGGACTCTCCTACTGTCTCTGTTATTTCCACGTTCGAGAGCCTGACATGGCCGTGGACTGGCATTTTCAGAGGCACGTCATGGAAAGGTGTGTTTCTTACTGCAACTGTGTGAGTGGGGAGCATGGACCAGGTTGAATTCTTGCTCTACCTGCTCTGCTAGCAGCCCTTTTGCCTTCTTTGAAGCGTGGGAAAGACTCTGAACACCCACAGAGGTTCAAACTTTATAGCCTGTTTGAGCCCCCTTCACTTCAGCGGCTGCTGGGAATTCATTAACTCTGCAGCTTCAATCTGGACAAGCCCATGTTCCTCGGGAAGTTAAACATTCACCCGTCTCGTGACCGTGAGGAGCAAAAGGTAAAGACAGGTGTATGGTCTTCCTCTTCCACATGAATTCTCAATGAAAAGTGAAACGGCTCCGCAGACGATCCCTGGCATTCCTCTCGCAGAACCGGCTGTCTTCCTAGCTCCATTGTCTACATTGGGTTGAAGGTCAAATCTTCTCTGTAGATCTCTGGGGCCAAAGCACCTTGGGGAAGAATGCTGAGTGCCACTGCATTCCAACGGATTAGCAATAAACAGCATCTGAGGGTTCAGTGCTTGCAAAACGCTTGCACCGACTTCAGAACCGGCAAGAATTCTCTCACTGTTGTAACCACATAGGGACAACTCTATGTCCTCTTCCACATGAGGACAACAACTGTTGTAACCACATAGGGACACATAGGGACAACTCAATGGTGGGAACTGACTATTTTAACCTCTTTTTCGGAGTGCCGCGAAGGGGTTACTAAGGCAACCTCCCTGCCCAATAGGGACCGGAGGTGCGTGTGTGCGGCGGCACCACTGTTTGAATCCCACCACCATCGGATCTGGTTATTAAAATTTTTGGATCCCACCACTGGCAAGCCCTGCTTGCCCTATTCGCCTTGGGGCTGAGAGATAGCTCCAGAAATGGATCCTTAGATGCCAGCCAACCTCAAACGTCCCCACCCCAATCATTGGACATGTGTAGCATCCTGAGGGCATACACATCCCATCAGCCTTGTCCCTTCCATTGGAAAAAGCCATTTCCCCACCCTCCTGGCTGACAGCAGCTTCCCGGAATTGATACAGACTCCAAAATTACAGGACACTCCGATCTCCTGCTTTTCCTTTCTATTGGAAGGTAGCAAAATTCA
Source organism: Sphaerodactylus townsendi (assembly GCF_021028975.2). Lineage (NCBI taxonomy): Eukaryota > Metazoa > Chordata > Lepidosauria > Squamata > Sphaerodactylidae > Sphaerodactylus > Sphaerodactylus townsendi. Next base: position 114,292,462 of record NC_059431.1, on the reverse strand, counting down.
GTGCAGGGAGGTTTGATTGACTGCTTCTGAAACAGACAGTTCAAATAAAATCCTCAGTGGAAGACTTCTGGGGCAAAAGGCACTGAGCTTTTATTGCAGAGAAAATAACTAACTTAGGCAAAATTTTAAAGCAAGCCACTCCCTTCCAAGTCAACGGGTGTATCCAGAGGTGGGATCCAGCAGGTTCTCACCAGTTCCTGAGAGTGGGTTACTAATGATTTGTGTGTGCCGAGAGGGGGTTACTAATTGGGTCTGCTTTTCCCTTAGAAATTCCATTAGGTCCAAAAATCATAAAGTCCTGTTGTTTCCTATGTGGCTGGTTAGCGAAGGTAGAAAACGGGATCATTCTCCCTGTTGGGCTGTTTTCAAAACATGTTTTAGCAATATGGTCAAGTTCCTGGTTTAAGGAAAGTACCCTTCTTTTGATTTCTAGAAACAAAATTAAGTATTGGAAAGCATTAAGTATTTGACAGGCCGTCAATTAGAGGGGAAGTAGCTGTTTCTGTTGGCAGTAGACGATAGGACTTGCTAGAATGAGTTTAAATTATGGACAGAAAGATACCAGCTGGAAATTAGGAACTTTTTTTTACAGTAAGAGTTTTTTACAATAACAGAGAAATTATTAATGCCCCGCCCCCGGAATGCCCGGCCACACCCCCGTCGTGCCCCGCCCAGCCCCATTGGCGCTACGCCACTGTTTGAATCCCACCACCATGGGAACCCGTTACTAATATTTTTGGATTCCACCACTGGGTGTATCTCTGCTTAGAATTGCATTGCTAATGAGAGCCAGTCCACTGTCATGTCGTACTGGGATCTGGGAGATCTAGATTTCAGTCTCTGCTGCTCAGCCATGGAAGCTCAATGGGTGATTTGGGCCAGTCACACATGCTTGGCTGTATCTACTTCACAGGGTTGTTGTTGTGAGGATCGAATGGAGGAGAGGATGGGTTAAACCAGAAAGGGCGGGGGAAAATAAATTATTGTTGTTGATGACAATGGTTTCCCCATCCAAAACTTATAGAGCTATCTAGAGAAGAGGAGAGAAGAGGAGAGAAGAGGAGAGAAAAGAAGAAGAGAGAATAGGAGAAAGGAGGAAAGAAGAGAGGAGAAAAGAGAGGAAGAGAGGAGAGGACGAGAGAAGAGCAGAAGAGAAGAGAGGAGAGGAGAAAAGAGAGGAGAGGAAGAAAAGAGAGATCTTTGTATCTTCAATTTTGTTGCTTTGAGGTCTATTTGATAGTTCTGGAGTTCTGGGAAAAGAAAGGACAGAACATCAATAGTTGAGTCCAAAAAAAAGGCCAAGCCAGTGAGGGGAAATACAGGACAGAGTTTATTCCAGAGTGAGACAAGAGCTGGGCGGGGTGCATCTGAAAGGTGATTCCAGGGCCTTTTCTGCATACACAGTTTTCTTCAGACTTTCCCAGTGATCAAACCTTGTGCCTTGGAAATATTTTCTGTGACATCGTTCCTCACTTCTCCATTGCCTCCACGGACCCTCATGTCTCTTCAGGTGCACGTATTCCGCACGCTATTGCTGCAAGTGTGCTATTCTTAATGGTAGTGGGATGCCATCTGTCCTGCAGAAGGACAGCTCTCCCCTTTAGTCATTTTCTCCCGGCCACTGATCCTCAATTTTTGAAAGGAATTGTATCTCCCCCCCCCCCCCGTCACATTACAGATGTAATGTTAAGGGCACAGACACAAGCCAGCGGGATCGTATTAGTGTTGTCAATTTTATCCTGCATGTTCCATGTCACCTTAAGGCAAAGATCCACTTTGTCCACAGTTAGGATTGAGTGAAATTGACAAGGGAAGTTGCTTTTACAGGAGGAAATTGACAAGGGACTGCTGCAGTAAAGCACCATCTGGAGGGGGAAAAATGAGTGGAATTAAAAGAAAAAATAGCATGTGGCAGCGAGATACCCCTTACTCCCTCCTCTCCCTCCTTCCACTTCCTTTGCATGCCTCCCCTCCCCTCCCCCTCCCTCCCCTCCCTTGCATGCTACCCCTTACTCACTCCCCCTCCCTTGCATGCCACCCCTCCCCCTCCCTCCCCTCCCCCTCCCCTCCCTTGCATGCTACCCATTACTCACTCCCCCTCACTAGCATGCCATCCCTCCCTCCCCCTCCCTCCACTTCCCTTGCATGCCTCCCCTCCCCTCCCCCTCCCCTCCCTTGCATCCTACCCCTTACTCACTCCCCCTCCCTTGCATGCCACCCCCTCCCTCCCTCCCCCTCCCTCCCTCCACTTCCCTTGCATGCCTCCCCTCCCCTACACTTGCTACACCTTACTCCCTCCCTCCTTAGCCTGCACCTCCTCCCAACCTCCATCCCTCCCCTTCCCTTGCAGCCTCCTCCTCCTCTCCCTCCCTCCCCTTCCTGCCCCTCACTCCCTCCCTCCCTCCGTCAACAATCATGTGTCAAGAACTCATGTGGAAAAGGCCCAGGAGGAACTTTTGAAACCTAGAGGCCAGTCTAGCCCACAAAATATTATGTTTTAATGAAACTTTGTCAGTCTTCACATGGCTGCTAGAATCCTACTTATTTTTACAAGAGTTTATGCATGCGTGAAACAATAGAACTCGGTTGTGGATTTCTTCCAAGTTGGTTTCTTCACCTTTAGGCAAGAGTTCTTCCTTGTTTAGAAGTGTATTTGAAAGAAAAGCTGCAGACGGGTGGCTGGACTTCTTTCAGGGGTTGCGAGGATTCCGTTGCGCCTTGTCTGAATTGGCAAATTCCACTTAGATTAAATTCTCCTTCCTCATCTCCACTGTCCTAAAATACTTGCGGTCAAAGAGGGAGATCAGGCCTACCCGGTCAAATCATCTCTGGGTTGATTGTAAGGCTAAGCTGACTTCTCTTCTTGCCAACTTCCCAACGGGGCCTGGAAATTTCCTGGACTCACAATACTAGAACCAGGGGGCATTCATTGAAAATGCTGGGGGGAAGAATTAGGACTAATAAAAGGAAACACTTCTTCACGCAACGTGTGATTGGTGTTTGGAATATGCTGCCCCAGGAGGTGGTGATGGCCACTAACCTGGACAGCTTTAAAAGGGGCTTGGATAGATTTATGGAGGAGAAGTCGATTTATGGCTACCAATCTTGATCCTCTTTGATCTGAAATTGCAAATGCCTTAACAGACCAGGTGCTCGGGAGCAACAGCCGCAGAAGGCCATTGCTCTCACATCCTGCATGTGAGCTCCCAATGGCACCTGGTGGGCCACTGCGAGTAGCAGAGAGCTGGACTAGATGGACTCTGGTCTGATCCAGCTGGCTCGTTCTTATGTTCTTATGTCTCCAGATTATATTTTATTTATTTATTTATTTATTTATTTATTTATTGTTTCGGCTTTTATACCGCCCCATCCCCAAGGGGCTCTGGGCGGTGTACAGCACAAGCATAAATAAAATGAATTACTAAAATCTTTAAACCAGCGATACAAACACCAATGATAATAATAGTAGAAATAACCAATTCCACTTTAAAATTCTTTCCAGGAAAGCATGCAGTCGGCAAGTCATTTAGGTGGTGGCCTAGATGGAAAGGCCAACTGGGGGGGCACCATATCAGCGGCTGGTCCCTCCAAAGGCCCGGTGGAACAACTCCGTTTTGCAGGCCCTGTGGAACTCGCCAAGGTCCTGCAGGGCCCGAACAGCCCGAACAGCCGGAGGTAGAGTGTTCCACCAGGCTGGGGCCAGGGCCGTAAAGGCCCTGGCCCGTGTGGAGGCCAGCCGCATCATTGAGGGGCCAGGGACCACTAATAAATTGGCCTCCACCGAGCGGAGAGGCCGTGCAGGGACATATGGGGTGATGCGGTCTCGAAGATACGAGGGTCCCAGGCCGCGTAGGGTCAGTTCTTCTGGAGAAAATGGCTACTTTGAAGAATGAACTGTTTGTCATTATATCCTGCTGAGGTCATCCCTCCCCGAACTCTGTCCCCCCCCCTCCGCCCCCCAGGCTCCACCGGCAAATCTACAGGAATTTCCCAGCAGGCAGCTGGCAGCCCAATTTTATCTACTGATGAAACTATTGGGATTCCGACCTCACAGCTACATGGCTGAGGTCTTCATGGAAAGCACGCAAATAAGATAAATAAGATGATGGAAAAGTTTTCAAAGCATAAAAGTTGAGCCCGCCATTATACCACACCACTAACCTGTGTAGGACTTAAGTTGAGTCACCGTTGGGCCACTGGGACTTATTAGCATTTATAACTGGCAAGAAAAAGATTCCGCAGCATTCAGCGGGGGGGGGGGGGGGGGGAACAGCTCTGCGGTCGCCCAGGAGACGACGATTGTGTCTACGCATTCCTCCCAGGCCAGCCTGCTCCACACATTAACAAAGGAGAGGGGAATAATGCAAGGTCATGACCAGATGAGCCAACAGAAGGGTCAGTCATGCCTCTCTTGCCTGTGAGTCGGAGGGCACCAGAAACAGCAGCCTCTTCCTGCAGCAGTTTTGATCCGGTTTTGCTTTTGATAATTCCATTGGGCCATACAAGAAGAAGAAGAGTTTGGATTTATATCCCCCCTTTCTCTCCTGCAGGAGACTCAAAGGGGCTGACAATCTCCTTGCCCTTCCCCCCTCACAAACACCCTGTGAGGTGGGTGGGGCTGAGTGAGCTCCGAGAAGCGGTGACTAGCCCAAGGTCACCCAGCTGGCGTGTGTGGGAGTGTACAGGTTAATCTGAATTCCCCAGATAAGCCTCCACAGCTCAGGTGGCAGAGCTGGGAATCAAACCCGGTTCCTCCAGATTAGATACACAAGCTCTTAACCTCCTACGCCACTGCATAACCCACATGACTCTTTGTTATGGGAGGCGTCTGAACCCCAACTCCCCTACTCTCTTACTCTCAGTGGGAGGGGACCAGCAAGTAGCCAAAGATGGTAACACAGATGGTATACGGGCAGAGCTGGGAATCAAACCCGGTTCCTCCAGATTAGAGACACGAGCTCTTAACCTCCTACGCCACTGCTGCTCGCCACTGCAATGAAAATGTCGAGACACCATACACCACAAAGTGAGCGGGTACTTCTTTTAAAAGTCTTTTCTAGGTTGGTCGGAGCTGGGCCACTTTGTGGCATACCTACCACCCTGCCCTTAGATGTACCCTTCCTCTGGGACACAGCTTCCTGTCCATTTGGCCTATGGCAGAAGATTGCCAAAACACCAGGTACTTTTCCTAAAGCGACAGTCTATTTCAAGTAGATATTTGGAGATGTTTTCCTTTTTTTTTAAAAAAAGAAAATAATATTTTTATTAATTTTCTCAAATATAATTCACAGACATGAAAAGGAAACCTGGAACAACAAAAAGAAAAACAAAGAAAAAGAAATACAGCTACCCATAAGTTATATGCATTCTAATACAATGGGTCTTAAAATTATAGCACTAATGTCATTTAGAGAGAATATTCTATACTTTTAAAATTCATTACCTTCTAATCTTTAGTTCCAAAACAGCAATAAGCATCTAACAATCAGTTACTTATATCTTAATCATTCACTAATTAACAATCCTACTATTATTATTAATCTTACATAATCGATTCAGCCCAGGGGACGGAGCGAGAGGAAACTGCGCCCGGGGCCTGCACATGCCCTACGCCCCTGCCGCCGTGCTGCCTGCCTCCGCCCCACTACACCCCTTCCTTTCCTTGCCCCGCCCCGCCCCGCCCCACCCCACCCCACCATGAACCCATAAATGCTCTGGCCACATCCCCGACGCAGTGTGTGCCCGGGGCATTGCGCCCCACCCTGTCCCATTGGCGCTACGCCACTGGTTCAGCGTCAAATAAAAAAATACAGTTCCCATTTCTCATCAAACTCTTGTTTTGACCGTCTGTTTACAAGATTTGTTAGTTTGGCCATTGTAGCATTTTCTCTAATTTTGTCCTCCCAGGATTCTGTGTTTAGATCTCTTCTAGTTTTCCAACAGAGGCGCTTTTCATCAGAAGGTAATTTTGACAGAGCTGGATTGCTGGTGGTGTTGGCAGCTAACCCAAGTTGAACCCCGCTCCCAAGAAGGAACCTTGGATGGCAGAGAGGAGGCCAAGTTTGCTAAGTGGAGTGGTTGTCCATCTCTGGGCTGCAGGGGGAGTTCGTGCTCAACCATCTCGTGTAGCACAATTGGGACAGCCTCCTTGAAGAACGGCAATTGTGGTCGAACCACACAAGGCCAAACGGAAGGGACTGAGAAGATTCAAGCTGCATCAAAGAGAACCCCTGTAGCTTACATGTCTGCTCAACTCTCGCTGACCTGGACTTCAGATTACATAACAGAAAATGTCTGTCCCCAGAATTTGTGATGACGTTAGCGGTCTGTCTAGGGACAAACCTGATATAGTAGACAAGCTCAGACATTTTTGGTTTTGGTTCCTAGGACTGCCAAGTCCAGGTTGAGAAATTCCTGGAGATTGGGTGGTGGGAAGGCATTGTTTCAGGAAGGGAGGGGCCTCAGGATAGTGTAGTACCGTGGTGGCGAACCTATGGCACGGGTGCCAGAGGTGGCACTCAGAGCCCTCTCTGTGGGCACGTGCAAACAGAGTCGCCCCCACCCACCTACACACATTTAGGCTGGCCTGGGCCACTGGGCTCGATTATTAGCATTATACCTAAGAGCTAGTTTTGGGGAAGCAGTGTAGGTAACCCTGTTAAGCACTGTGAAACCCCACTGATTTTAATGCGAAGAACTAAAGCACGATCCTTTACCTGGGAGTAAGCTCGGTTGCTGGCAATGGTTGCTTGCTTCTGAGTAAACCCTCCTAGGGTCGTGATTCATCTGTTGGAAGAGTTGCACGGTTGCTTCAAAACAAAGCCACAGACTACCACCAAGCTTACTCCCAAGTAACGCACACATCGGAGTCAACCGTTTTTTCTAAACTAAAACCTCAGTATTCAGGTTAAACTGCTGTGGTGGCACTTTGTGATAAATAAGTGGGTTTTGGGTTGCAGTTTGGGCACTCGGTCCTGAAAAGGTTCACCATCACTGGTGTAGTATCATAGAGCCACCCTTCAAATCAACAATATTTTCCCCGGGCAACTGATCTCTGAAGCCTGGAGATGATTTGTGATTCCAGAAGATCTCCAGGCACCACCTCTAACTCGGTGTTAGATGCCTCAAATAGAAGCAGTTCCTCTGGGCATAGCCTCCATAGCTCCCTGAGCTCATCAAACAGCTTTCCACATGACTGTCTGAAAGAGCTGGGCAGAGATCCACTGATCCCATTTGGCTTCTGCCATTCCTCCAAAGAACTCAGAGCAGCTTTTTTGAGCCTCTCAGCAATGCACAGTCCAGGGATATGGTAGACTTAAGATTTGTCCTATTCAGACAGTGGCCAGGGGCAGGTTGGCCACTAAAGTCACCAGGAAGAGTCCTAGTGGGGCAGTGGATGGGGAGACAGACCCAACCTGGGGACCACCTGCCTACCAGGGACACCCCAGCTTGAAGAAGAAGAAGAAGAAGAAGAAGAAGAAGAAGAAGAAGAAGAAGAAGAAGAAGAGGAGGAGGAGGAGGAGGAGGAGGAGGAGGAGGAGGAGTTTGGATTTATATCCCCCCTTTCTCTCCAGCAGGAGACTCAAAGGGGCTTACAATCTCCTTGCCCTTCCCCCCTCACAACAAACACCCTGTGAGGTGGGTGGGGCTGAGAGAGCTCCAAGAAGCTGTGACTAGCCCAAGGTCACCCAGCTGGCGTGTGTGGGAGTGCACAGGCCAATCTGAATTCCCCAGATAAGCCTCCACAGCTCAGGCGGCAGAGCAGGGAATCAAACCCGGTTCCTCCAGATTAGAGAGCACCTGCTCTTAACCACTACGCCACTGCTGCTCAGAATGCACATTAGAATGCACTTGCTCTTCACCACTACGCCACTGTTGCTGAGCAGCAATTGGCTGATTGGCTGGGATAGGCAGAAGTTGGAGGCAGCGGGAAGGAGGTTTCACTACAGTAAGGGATGTGCCTGCTAGTGTGGTGTAATGGTTAAGAGCAAGTGGACTCTGATCTGGAGAACCAGGTTTGATTCCCCGCTCCTCCATCTGAGCAGCGGACTCTTATCTGGTGAACTGAATTTGTTTCCCTGCTCCTATACAAGAAGTAATCTTGGGCCAGTCACAGTTCTCTCAGAACTCCCACAGTCCCAAGTACCTCACAAGGTGCCTGTTGTGTGGAGAAAAAGAGAGAATGAGATTGTAAGCAGCGGGGAACTCCCTGACGTGTAAATGAAGAAATGTGGGGGTGACCTCATTGCAAAGCACACAGCCACACAGAAAACTGCAAGAGTCTGGGACTACTTCCATCACAGGGCGGCTCACCCTGAGAAGAAGTGCATCCATCCCTCTGAAGATCTGAGTCCAGATACCCCTGGTCCAAGGCCAGCCCACCCACTGGTCACTGCCCTGCATTAACTCGCAAGCCTTGAACACAGTCCCTGCCTTCCCGGTTCCAAGTCAGTGGAGCAGGACTTGTGGAGAACATGGACCACACGAGTCCTGCTCTCTGACCTCGGGTCCTCTCCAAATGGCGACTTGGAGGGGTAATGATTAACAGGAAGATCATCACTTTCGTCTTTGGGGGGTTAAGGAGGAGAGATGAAGCCCGCCTTGCCTTGCGCGAGTTCCCCGACCTGCCCTGGGACTCTTTGTACTTTGGCACTCCTGATTGAGTAACCAGATTAGCCTCCCATAAAAGTAATGATTCTGGGTACGGAGCCATGTTCTTATCAGCAGGTACATGACTGAATGGAACATTTGTGAAGAGAGGATTTAAAAAAAACTTGGACTTTTCAATGCTCAGGGCATCCACACACACACTCACTCCTTCACTCACAACCTTCCTTGCTCATAATAGACCACATGTATCTTTAGTGAATTAGATCATATTTATTCATGCAGAACCAAATTTATTTTTTCTTATTGTATGATTCCCTTATTCATTATTTTTCTAAATACTAATAGCGTGAAGTGAAAATGAAACCGGTTCATATCTGGGTTCTGGTTAGCTCAGTGGGCATATATTGGTTTATGGATTGTTCTTTTCAAAATGTTTTTGTACATAGTGTCTGAATTTGAGTGATTGTATTTGAATTCGCCATTCTTCCGTTTTGTTGGGATACATAAAAATAGCAAGATCGTTGCAAAACTTTATTGGACTTAGACAGCTATTGCTAACCAGAACCCAGATATGAACCGGTTTCATTTTCACTTCACAAGGCTATTAGTATTTAGAAAAAATACTAATAGCCTTGTGAAGAATAATTTCAGTCCTATCTAGGGATTCTATTATCAATGAAATATATTGGTTTATGGATTGTTCTTTTCAAAATGTTTTTGTACATAGTGTCTGAATTTGAGTGATTGTATTTGAATTCGCCATTCTTCCGTTTTGTTGGGATACATAAAAATAGCAAGATCGTTGCAAAACTTTATTGGACTTAGACAGCTATTGCTGCGAATCTTTTACAGTGTACTTTTTCATTGGATATCTATTATTGCACTGGATCCCACATAATCATTATGGTGAACTGTGAAGTAAGGCAACTGGCCACAGCAGTAGCTGAATTTGAAATAATTGTGGAAGAGGAAAAAGTAGGCTATCCTTGTGGCCAGGTGGGATAACAGGTGGAATAGACTTGTGGGTGGCTTATGGTCCATTCTGGTAGGGGATATTGGCATTTGAGGCTTTGTATCCATGGGAAGAAATCTTCAGTTGCAAAATTTATTTATCAAAATTATATTCCCCTGTGGAGAAATGGCTCCCCCCCCCCTTCCGTTTCCTTTTTCTTTCATCCTCTCCTTCTCCAACCAGGTACCAGAGATTTGGAGGACTTAGAAATCCCAGAGAAACATCAGGAAATGCTACCTGACCTAGGGGGAAATGATATCTTGACCCAGCCTGACCTGGTCAAAGGAGGGTGGGGTCTGGGATCTGATAAATTGAGGGGAAGAGAGGGGCGAGGGCTCTTGGCTCAGGTCTCTCTGGAGGGGAGCAGAGCTCTTGCCTGAACTGGGAAGGCGGCAGCCATTTTCTGGACCATGTGCTCAGCCAGGTAATGTGAGCTCTTTGCCAATGGCAACATTTTACGCTTTAAGGACCTACCCTGCTTTCTACCACCTTTAGCCAGGGTATGTATTAGTGGTAGGAAAAGAGGATTTGCGTTTTATCTCCTTTTATTTTGTAACCCTTGCTAAATCTGGTGTGTGCTAAAACATGTGGTAATCATTTTTTTTTAAATAAATACTTTTTAAAACCTTAGCTGTGGAGGAAAGTTCTCTATACCACGTATGCCCCACTGTCTTGGACACGCTATTTAAATAGGAGGTAGAGGAAGGCTGAGCAGCTTTTCCTCCAGGATCTCCAGGTTACTAATTGGTGATTTTGCCTCGTGATTTTTGCCTTAGTTACTCCCCTCCTCTCAGCAGTAGCGCGGAGAACTTGAAGCAGTCTAGCAGGAGGTGCACTGGCGTGCGTGGCAGCCTGCGCCTGCGTGCATTCGTTTCCCACCCAAGGACCGGCACAGTGGCTGCGTTTTTGCCACAGCCCCGCCCAGGAATGTCCCGCCCCTGGAATGCCCGGCCACGCCCCCGTCGTGCCCCGCCCAGCCCCATTGGCACTACGCCACCGTTTGAATCCCACCACCATGGGAACCTGTTACTACAATTTTTGGCTCCCACCACTGACCATAGCCAATATAAAACCAAACAAGCCATGAAAACTAAGTCAGGGGCATAAAAGAAGTATTCAGCAAGGGTCCTTTAAAAAATAAATCCATGAAACAGACCACAAACCAGAACCAGCTCATTAAACAGGCAAAAAAGATAAAATCTGAACCAGTTTTCCCTCCCAGCAGCTGGAGAAGTAATACCAGATGAAACTGGTAACAAGCTGACTGAGTAACTAACCCTCTCTTGTTCTATTTTTAGGTATATGAACTTGCCGCTGGGTGACAGTTAGACAAGTTAACCGTTAACGCCAAAACAATTTAAAAGTTGTCAAGGTGTCAGCTTCAGCTAATTGCTGCTCTGCGATCCAGGTTCTCTTCCTGCTTAGGTGGGCCAACCCTCAGGTGAGGCCTGGAGACAGTGGTGGGATCCAAACATTTTAGTAACAGGTTCCCATAGTGGTGGGATTCAAACAGTGGCGTAGCGCCAATGGGGCTGGGCGGGGCATGATGGGGGCGGGGCATTTCTGGGCGGGGCTGTGGCAAGGACATAGCTGCTGTGCCGGTCCTTGGGCGGGAAACGAATGCACGCAGGTGCAGGCTGCCACGCACACCGGTTCACCTCCTGCTAGACTGCTTCAAGTTCTTCGCGCTGCTGCTGAGAGGAGGGGTGTAACTAAGGCAAAAATCACGTGGCAAAATCACCAATTAGTAACCCCCTCTCAGCACACACAAATAATTAGTAACCTACTCTCGGGAACCTGTGAGAACCTATTGGATCCCACCTCTGCCTGGAGATCTCCCAAAATTATAGCTGATCCCCAAACTAGACAGATAAGTCCTGCTGGAGACAAAATGGCTGCTTTGGAGGGTGAGTGATAGGGTATTATGCTGTATTGAGGTCCCTCCAGTGGTGGAATTAAATAATTTAACAACTGGTTGTTTACAAGCACCATTTTAACAACCAGTTCTGTCGAAGTGGTGCGAACCGGCTGAATCCCACCACTGGGCCCCTCCCTCCCTTTCTTAACTTAACTTTCTTAACTGAGCAATGGATTCAAGGTGAAGGAAAAGAGATTCTGCCTAAACATTAGGAAGAACTTCCTGACCACCAAGGTTGTTCGACAGTGGAATTCACTGCCTCGGAGAGAGGTGGTGTCTCCTCCTTTGAAGGTTTTTAAACAGAGGCTGGATGAACATATGTCAGGAGTGCTTTGATTGTGTGTTCCTGCATGTCAGGGGGGTTGGACTTGATGGCCCTTGTGGTCTCTTCCAACTCTATGATTCTATGATTACCAGCAGTGGTGCTTTTTGTGGGGTCAAAGGAAGTTGATGGGGAAACGGCAGGGGAGATCTAGCAGAAAATGATGGCAGGATACAACATATCTTTTTCAAAAGGATCATGGCAAAACATCTACCCTCTTCATATCCATTTGTGTCCCGTGGTTTATTTAGCCCACGCCTGGGGTTTGAACAGACTGTAGGAGTGCCAACTTGTGGAGTTTGGGGAAGAATTGGATGCCATAGAGTTCACCCTTCAAAGCAGCCATTTATAATTCCTGGAGAACTCCAGGCCTTACCTGGAGGTTGGGAACTCCCTTTTTGCTACAATGGTCAATTCCGCACTTGAGTTATCGACCTAAGTTTGAGCTGCGTTCGACCTAAGTGCTCTGCACAACCACTGGGATCGACGTGGTTTTGTACCAGCTTCGCCATGTGTAACGGTCAAATTTCCAACTCCAGTTGGGAACTACTACTTTTTCAGGGAACCACGCTCGAACTCAGCTCGATTCCAGTAAAGTGCGGAATCTCTGGTGCCAGGAGTCCCCCATTCAGCCAATCACAGCTGACTGTTTCGGGCATGCGTACAGCTGGCCAATAAAAAAATGCCACCTCCGTCCCTCCATTCCTGTGGCAGTTTTTTTTATATAGCGATATTAATGAGGATAGGCGGAACATGGCCGTAGAACAGTAGCCAATCGGAACGGAGCAGCGAAGAGGCACAGGATGATTCCGCCCTCCGAGCTGGGATCAAGCTGGTTGCAGTGGGGAACAACAATGGCTTCGACCTAGGTCAGTACCTTTCTCAGGGAACTGGGTCGAACCTATTTTACTCATGTGCGGAATCGCCCAATGTCCCTTGTTGTAACTATTAACTTAGAGAGCTAGTGCAGCATAGTGGTTCAGGTGTTGGATTAGGATCTGGGGAAACCACGTTCGAATCCCACTCTGCTATAGAAATTTGACCTTGGGCTAGTCCTGCAGCCTCAGCCTCAACTCTGGAAAGTATTCGGATGGGAGACCTCGAAGGAATACCAAGGGCATGATATGGAATCAGGCCATGTATGAATGTCTTGAAAGCCCCACTAGGGGTTGCCATAAGTCTCTGCTATGACTTGATCCCACCACCCAAAAAAACCTGATCAAGTTACCAACAGATTCTATATGGTCAGGCTTAATGTGTAGTCTTGTTAGCCATCTTGAAAAACAAAATGGAGGTGCTGCTATCGTTGCTTGCCCTTAAAAACGGCATATTTCCCTCACAATTCAGCCTTACAATCTTTCAACACTGACCAGAGGTTGAATACATTTTTCTTGAATTCAGACAATGCACAACATTGTACAATATATACAGAATTTTGTAAGATCGTGCTAGGGAAAAAGAGAAACATCGGCCCCAGGGACCAGATAAATTGCCCTACTGTCTTCAGTAATTTCATCTCAGTGTCTTGTTCCCATTTCTGATTCTAAAGATGTTGAGCAGGGTTTAAATTTAAGAGTATTCAGCATGTCTAACACAGGCAGTGCTTGTATTAGTTTCGATGGTTTATGGGCCTCTCCAGATGTCTCCCTGAGGCAGCTCCTGAGAGCATTCAAATAAATAGTAAAAATACAAAAAGGGACTACTGAAAACAGTCAACATTACAGCTTAAAATATCTCCAAAGCTACAGATCAAATGGTGACCCAGCTACTATCAAAACACCTCTCTTAACCAACCAACCAACCAACCAACCAACCAACCAACCAACCAACCAACCAACCAACCAACCAACCAACCAACCAACCAACCAACCAACCAACCAACCAACCAACCAACCAACCAACCAACCAACCAACCAACCAACCAAATAAATAAATAAATAAATAACACCCTCCAAAGATAAATTAATAACTGATACCCACTTTCACATGTAAACAGTCCTGCTATAGACGTAGACTGGATAAAACTAGTTAAAAGCTCAGACAAATAAAACTGTCCTTTACCTGGCACCTAAAAGGAAAGGTGTAGGTACAGGGTAGATTTTGAAAACCCTCTTTCTGAATGCCTCCCACCTCATAAAGTTGCCAACTCTGGTAGCTGTTGTGGGTTTTCTGGGCTCTGTGGCCATGGTTTGGTAGTTTTTGCTCCCAATGTTTTGCCTGCATTTACGGCTGGCATCGTTGGAGGTACGTGATGGTAAAATGTGTTCCTCTCTGGGGCACAGCACATCTTACCATGACGTGCCTCTGAAGATGCCAGTCCACATATGTGGCTGAAATGTTGGGTGAACAAACTGCTAGACCACAATAGCCTGTTGATGCCAGCCTTGGACAACACACTGCCAGCTCAGGGGTGGGGCTTGGAGTGGGGCCGCCTGCTGCCGAGCCCCGCCCCTGGCCTCCTTGCAGGCTGAGCCCTGCCCCTGGCCTCTCTGCAGGCTGAGCTCCGCCCCTGGCCTCCTTGCAGGCAGAGCCCCACCCCTGGCAGGCTGAGCCCCGCCCCTGGCCTCCTTGCAGGTTAAGCCCCGCCCCTGGTCTCTCTTTAGACTGAGCTCTGCCCCTGGCCTCTGTGCAGGCTGAGCTCCGCCCCTGGCCTCCTAGCAGGCTGAGCCCCGCCCCTGGCCTCTGTGCAGGCTGGCAGGGCCTGGGGAGGCCTGAACAGAGTCCGGGGATGGAGCTCGGGGGCGGGGCCACCCGCCACTAAGCCCTGCCCCCAGCCTTCATGCAGGCCTGTGGTGGTGGGCGGCGGTGGTGGGTGGCCCAGGTGTGCGCCTTGGTCGCCCACTTCCGAGCCCAGCCCTCCCCCGCCTCCTTGCAGGCCGGCTCTTCAGGGGGCGGGGCCTTGGTCACATGTGGCTGGGGCACAGCCTTTTGGTCACGTGGGGGGGCCCCGGCGACATGGGTGAGCCCATGTTCCTATAGGCTGTATGACTCTGCATAGAGACTCTGGACTTCCTTGTGAAAGTCTCCCATCCAAGTACTAACCACTGCTGATCCTGCTTAGCTTCCAAGATCTGATGAGATAGGATTCGTCTGGGCCAGGGGTCTGCTGGCAGGGACTGATGGGAACTGTAGTCCATGAACCTCTGGAGAGCCCCAAGTTGCAGACCCCTGGGCCATCCAGATCAGCATGTGATTACAGGGAAACTGAAAGATATTCCTGTATTCATGTATCCTCTTTCAACAATGCTGCTGTGTTCTTGCTGAGGCAAGCTTGTGATATAGTAGTCCAGCGGTGGCCATCTTGGTGAAGCTGAGAACATCTGCCAACACAGGGTGTTTGTTGTGAGGGGGGAAGGGCAAGGAGATTGTCAGCCCCTTTGAGTCTCCTGCAGGAGAGAAAGGGGGGATATAAATCCAAACTCCTCCTCCTCCTCCTCCTCCTCCTCCTCCTCCTCCTCCTCCTCCTCTTCTTCTTCTTCTTCTTCTTCTTCTTCTTCTTCTTCTTCTTCTTCTTCTTCTCCTCCTCCTCCTCCTCCTCCTCCTCCTCCTCCTCCTCCTCCTCCTCCTCCTCCTCCTCCTCCTCCTCCTCCTCCTCCTCCTCCTCCTCCTCCTTCAAGATGTCCCTGATGCAGAAGGCAAGAATTCTTGAGATAAGAATGGTAGCCAAAGCCCTGATTCCTCCATTACACATCATTCAATGCTTTCACTCTGCTGGCTGTGCCTTTGTGTGCTTTGCGGCCATGTCTTCTCCACTGACCGAGGAGTGTACGCTGTGGGTTCAAAAAATGTGCCTCTCCTACAACACATCAGCAGCGGTACAAAAGAGACTTCGGTAACTAGGGTGTGAAATTGGAGGGTGTGAGTGGCCTGGGGTCTCAGAATCCAAACATGGGCAATGAGGGTCATGAGCTCCAGGCTGGGACATTGCAGGAGATCTGAGAGTTAAGCCTGGGGAGAGGAGGGTTTGGGCAGGGGAGGGACCTCACCAGGATATGATGTCATGAAGTCCACCTTCTGAAGAAGATCTCTGCCATCTGAAGACAAGCTGTTATTCTGGGAGGCCTCCAGGCCTCCATTGGTAGATCCACAACTCTAGGCAACATGCATTCTCCCCCCTCCAAAGGAAGTGATCCTTATCTATCTATTTAAAATAGATGGGTATTGATCAAACATATGAGGACAGATCCATTGGTGGCTTTTTGCCATGATAGGGGAATTGAGGAGCCGCGCGGCATGGTGGTTAAGTGCTTGCACTGCCACTCACACGGTCAGGAGTTCGAGCCCCCTGTGGGTCAGATATCCTGGCAGCTGGCTCATAGTCAACTCAGCCATCCATCCATTCCTTGGTCGGTAAATGAGTACCTAGCACACAGCTAGGGGGTAAAGAATAGCCGGGGAAAGCAATAGCAAACTACATCACACAAGTGGCTTGCCTATGAAATCACTGCTTGCAGTGGTACCCCAGGGTCGGACACGACTGAAGGGGAAACTTTACCTTTACCTCTGCATCCAGAATGTTGATTGTCAGATTCTGGGGATAGGTACACCTCCAGATGGGTCCACTATATCAGCAAGAAAAAGGACAGGGGCGCACCTGGAGAGAACCTGGAACACCTCTGCCCAAAATGCACACACCAACCTCAAACAATTGAGGGGTCAGCTTAGAAACAGCCTCAGAACAATTGTTCTATATAATACCTTGGATCAAAACGAGAATCATTTCAAAACGGCCTCTACATAAAACTGGGCAAAAACGTACCACAGAAAGGACGAGACAGACACATTCACAGGTATCTCAACAATAGAAAATGATTCAAAGGTTAAAAAACAACACACGCATTGAAAACAATGCCCCCTCCAGACCGGGTAGGTAATTCGAACAGATTCTTTTCAAGCTTCCAAAAAAAAAAAGTCAATTACATTTTTTATGGTACACTGTAAACCCCTGTGCGGCTCTCCTGACGCTCTCTTTTTTAAAAAAAAAAATATATTTTCATTGTATAGTTTGAAATAATCATTCTATTTACATCTTTCTGATATAATTTCCAAACAATACATTTTCCCCTTTTTCCCTCCCACCCTCCCCTAATATTATGTTTAACTTTTCTTTAACCAAACAGCAGTAAGTTCATTCGTTGTTGTCTTCTTATCCATACGTCTTCTTTGACTCATGTCTCCTTCATCCGATTCTCATAACTTGTCCATATCTTCATTCTTTCATTCTGGTTTTCTTGCCAGGTTTATTCTTTGATAATATTTCAAAAAATGTCTAATGTCACTTGTTCCCATATATATTCCAACCGTTTCTGAATCGTCCATTTTTTCTGATCTTTCCACCCAAACGCTATCACTGCATGTATTGCTCTAATCAACGTTTTATACATATTTCTATATTGTGTATCTGTTTTTGCTCTCCTGACTCTCAAGAAAGGCGAATTCTCTGTATGCCTCCTGTCAGTATCAAACGGAAGAGAGGTCGGATATGAAATAAGCAACGCTGCTTTTTCCTTACTCAGACGGCTCTGGCTCCAGGGCCTGGTTGTTTCTGCCAGAGAAGCTGGGATCTGAGGTGCTCCCAAAGAAGAAGAAGAAGAGTTTGGATTTATATCCCCCCTTTCTCTCCTTTGGAGACTCAAAGGGGCTGACAATCTCTTTGCCCTTCCCCCCTCACAACAAACACCCCGTGAGGGTAGGTGGAGCTGAGAGAGCTCCGAGAAGCTGTGACTAGCCCAAGGTCACCCAGCTGGCGTGTGTGGGAGTGCACAGGCTAATCTGAATCCCCCAGATAAGCCTCCACAGCTCAGGCGGCAGAGCTGGGAATCAAACCCAGTTCCTCCAGATTAGATACACGAGCTCTTAACCTCCTCTGCAAAAGAGACGTCTCTGCAAAAGAGATGTCTGCCCATCTGCACTGGAGTTTGTCATGTGTTGCTTCAGAACCAATGCTGGGTACCCTCTTTTGCAACATAGCAATCACATCATTTCCTTTTTCCACGCAGGCATGGGAGTGACTGCGGCACGAATGCCCAGGGACCCCCGTGCCCTAGAGGGACCCTTGCTCAGAAAACGTCAGCTCTCGCTTCTCTCTAGATTGTCTCCAGAGCAACTGAGCTCCGATGACAGGAAAAAGGTCCCAGGGAGCCTCTGTGCAAGCAAACAAGTTCTCTGCCAGAAGCGACCAGGTCCTGAAGCTTGAACCGTTTGAGGAAGTAAAAAGCAGCGTTGCTTACCTGTAACTGGAACATCGAGTGGTCTTCTGTGCAGGCACACGTGGGATTGTGCTTGCGCAGGCCTGCTGCAGATATGGATGTGTCAAACCCTGGATCTATGACCCAAATCAGACTCTGTAACTGGAAGAAGCATTTATAGACACACGGATTAGAGGGAAAAGCTGGTTCGGCCAGAACATTCAAACAACCCCAATATATCAAACCCTGTTTCTCCCCAGGCCCCTAACTCCTAAGCCCTAACTGCAGAAGTGCCAAAAAACAGGAATGCAGGCTGGACTCAAGTTCAGAAGGCTGAGATAATGTCTTTTAGCCAGAGGCATAGCTGGGCCAAACTGCATTCGGTGCACATTTTATATTTTCCACCACCACCCCGCGGTGCCCCCCCCCCCGCAGCACCCCCCTTCCCCCCTTCCCACACTTACCTTAGTTCCTTTCCTTTTTGAGAACTTTTTCAGGCTGCAAAAGGCCTGTTCTCAGTAAAAACGCCCTGATGGGAACTATACTTCCCAGGAGACCTTGTGAGCCCCAAGGTCTCCTAGGAACTGTAGTTCCTCAAAGCGTTTTTACTGTGAACAGGCCTTTTGCAGCCTGAAAAAGTTCTCAAAAAGGAAAGGAAGGTAAGTGTGGGAAGGGGGAAAGAGGGGGCACTGTGGGTGGGCACGGGGGCACCGCGGGGGGAGGGGGAAAGGGGGAGGGGCCTGGGAGCGATTTTCCATGCCCCCAGGTGTGCACCTGGTGCATGGAGTACCCCCCCTGTCCCCTTGTAGCTTCCCCACTGCTTTTAGCTCTGGGAGTCTCTACTTGGCTACCTAGGGAAAACAAAAGTAATTTGCCAGCATCTGGAGCTCCCCATCCCCCCTGGTGTCTCTTTGCTTAATGCCAGGCTCCACCCTGACAGAATGACAGACTTCCCTCCCTGGTAATAGAGTGCCCCCTCCCCTCAGAGCTGTAGGCGGGAAGGTTTCTCACCAAAATGGTTGGAGCGGGAGGGAGCAGTCCCCTTAATTCCCTTTTGGCTGCCCCGTTGAGAGGACACGCTTCGAGCGTCTTCCCTTTTCCCTTTGGCCTACTCCTTGATTGCCAAAATGGCCTCGAATGGCTCCACGCTCTTCGAGGAATGTTCAAAAAGTGGAGCTGAAATGGGGAAGAGACGTTTGAGAAAGAAAACCAAGAACACCGTGTAATGCCTCCATCTCCACTGTTGCTCAACAGTGCTGCAGAGAACGTGTGGGTATGGAACAGGTGGGCAAAGCAGCACTATGCTTGCCCAAACCTGGAAATGACATGATCATTTCTGCATGATGCAGTGATGTCACTTCCAGGTTCATGGCCAAGGTCTGCGCGGTGCTGTTGCAACGGCAGTTTCCCGTGTCCCCCTCTCTCTGCCGTCTCCTCCCAGGGGCTAGCCCTGGACTGGAAACCCTCAAGATTTGCAAGGGAGAAGGGTGTGACTTCTCAGAAGGAGAGATCAGTCATGAGCTTCCTGAGACCTCAGCGGCAAGATTTTTTAAAATTGCGTGTTGAAGCACGAAAGCACCCATCCACCCCATTTCTCATGCAAATACCCAACCTACACCCTGTTAGCCCCAATTCTTTTGTAGAGAAACGTGGGGAGGGGGAACGTGTCTATTTTCACAAACTGGCAATGTGCAGGCCAAGGGAGCTAAATCCTGCCTGGCTCCATGCCTTAGGCAGCTGCCGGCGAAAACCAATAGGCACTCTACCTCCCCTATGGCATATCTAACTGATCTCAAAGTGCCTAAACAACAGAGAGCTTTTATTCTGGCTTGGTGCCAGACCCTCCCTCCAGCTGTCCTAGAAGGCCTACATAAAAAGACTCCTTATCAGGAAAGAAAATGTCACTGTGGATCCGGACACGCAGGAACATGTGCTTCTCCATTGTCAGTATTAGAAAAACCGACATCTTTGTTTTATTGTGCCCTGCAGTATAGATTCCCAGGTCACACAGAACCTGTGGCATGGGGGGGGAGGGCACCCGGGGCAAAATGGTGCCCAGGCCCCACCCCCATGGCACCCCAACTCCTGCATAGACAACTCTTGCACAGGCCTCCCTGGGCGGGGCTCGCACGGTCTCCTGGAAAGTGTCGGCTACTTTTTCAGCCGGCTGCATTTTGCAGCCAACTGAACTCAGGCAAGCGGGAGCAGGGTTGCACGGGGAGGGGTGGGAACTACACTTTCCTGGAGGCTGGCCAACTGGCGCAGACCTCATCCCGGGCTTGGTCCGGGTAGCGCACACACGTCGTGCCGAGGCCCAGCCACTTCCAGGAAGGAGGAGGGGCATGCCTGGGCCTTGGACCGATGTGTACATGCCGCCCAGACAGGCCTTGGCCCAGGCGGTGCACACATGTCGTTCCAAGGCCTAGCCATGCCCTTCCTCCTTTCTGGTTGGGGCCGATTTTTCACCCCCATGTGACTTTCACGGGGGCGCCCAGGGCATTTCCCCCAGATGTTCCCGTGGCAGCTACACTACTGCACAGAACAATTTTACATTTCCTTGCTGCTTACAGCTACTAATCCTGATGGATCATAGGGTGTTGCCAGGTTCTTTTTAGCAGCACTGAAGTGATGTCACAGCTTGGTTTGTGCAAAAAAGCAGGCTTAATGATCTGATCATGTTAGCCTTCCATTTACCAGTTTTATTGTTCCCCTATGCCTATTCCCCCTTTTGTAGTTCTTTTGTGGTTTTTAAGCTTTTGCATCCTTTTAATATTTATGTTTTTATCCCATTTATGTTCCCATACCTTTTTGCATCCCCAGTTTCCTCTTACCAGTAGGTTTCTAATTGTCCAAAATTGTATTTAAATTCGTTCCTTTAGTTTAAGCAGTGATGTAAGTCTGGCTGTTTCTGCTCATTCTAATACATTCACCCACCATTCTTCAGTTGTTGGAATAGCTGATGTTTTCCATTTTTGTGCATGTACTATTCTTTGCTACTGTTGTCATGTACAAAAACAAAGATCCATGTTTTCAAAGCCTCATCCATCAGTGAAGCTACTCCACAGTGAGAACTATCACATCCATCATGGCGTTAAACACAGAGGTGTGTAGCTGTATAAAACATCACCTGAGCCTAACCCTGGGTGCCATGCCTGTCCCCACAGATGGCTCCAGAGTTTAACTGTGCCCCTGCCCCAAGATCCACGGTGAGTTCTGGGCCGGGGTGCAGCTGTGGGCGGGGGCACGGCTCTGCAATGCACCCTCAAGGAAGTGGCGCCCGGGGCTCTTCACCCTCTTGCTACAGCACTGGTTATACACTCCCATAAAGAGGCTTCATTCTTTTCAGAAGGGAAACATACATTTTGCTAATGCACCTGCTTCAGAGGCCTGAGGAATACTCAATGTAACTGAGATAATCAAAGGGCATAATGTCAGGTGTGAGAATTACTGGATGTCACTATTGCCTCTGCGAATTGCTGAACAACGTGCAGAAATCAACATGCACAACTCTCTCTCTCTCTCTCTCTCTCTCTCTCTCTCTCAACCCCATCCCAAGACTTATATGCCATGAGATTCAATGCTGCCTCGAGCGTGGAATGGTTGCCACGAACCACTGCCGATGCAGTGAGAGCTTCCGGGTCTCCTTCAGTGGAGATCACCCCTCTAACCACAACACACACATAAGTTGGGGGCAGTGGCGGGATCCAAAAATTTTAGTAACAGGTTCCCATGGTGGTGGGATTCAAATTGTGGCATAGCGCCAATGGGGCTGGGCGGGGCACGGTGGGGGCGTGACCGGGCATTCTGGGGGCGGGACTGTGGCAAGGACGCAGCCGCTCTGCTGGTCCTTGGGTGGGAAACGAATGCACGCAAGCACAGGTGGCCATGCACGCTGGTGCACCTCCTGCTAGACTGCTTCAAGTTCTGCACACTACTGCTGAGGGGAGGGGCGTAACTAAGGCAAAAATCACGTGGCAAAATCACCAATTAGTAAACCCCTCACAGCACACACAAATAGTTAGTCACCTACTCTCGGGAACCTGTGAGAACCTGCTGGATCCCACCTCTGGTTGGGGGGTACAGGAGAGAACTCAATTTGCCTTTTGGGTGCGTGGGAGAGGAGATGGCCTTTGCTAACCCAATTGGCAGCCAGGCAGGGGGATATGTTGCAAACCTCCACCTGCAATTATTTAAAGTACGTAGGAGTTACCAAGAAGTCATTCCTTGGTTTTGCTGATGCGCCGGTTGGGAAACAGGAGACAGTGGGTTGGGGCTGGGAGTGAGGTATTCCTGGCAGCCAGTGAAAGCAAATCAGCAAAGGACACAAACATGTGGTTGTGTATCGTCGGCGGGTCTTCTTGCCTCACTTGGGAACTGATAACAGCTGGTTTGCGTAGCTCCCCAGAGGCCTGTTTGGAAACATTTCTGTACACTTAGCTCTGACAAAACACCCGTATTGGTCAGGGATTAGCCATGTTGGTCTGCTCTGAAACAGCTAGATTGGAGCCCAGGAGCGCTGTAAAAACTCAACAAAGCTCCCACGGGAAATTCTGACTCTTGAAAGCTTAGCTTAGCACCACACACACACACACACACACACACACACACACACACACACACACACACACACACACACACACACACACACACACACACACACACACACACACACACACACACACACACACACACACACACACACACACACACACACACACACACACACACACACACACACACACACACACACACACACACACACACACACACACACACACACACACACACACACACACACACACACACACACCGCCAAACTTGGTAGTCTCTAAGATGCTACAAAAGGGCATTCTGAGCTCAGTTCCCACTGAACTCTCCCCCAGCATATCTTGGATCATTTTAATAAACCGGCGATTTCACAACTTGTAGGAATTTATCGTTCCTCCACTCCGTCACTAATCCGAGACCCGAGTAACTGACTTACGGCCAGAGGTGGGATCCAGCAGGTTCTCACAGATTCCCGAGAGTAGGTTACTAATTATTTGTGTGTGCCGAGAGGGGGTTACTAATTGGTGATTTTGCCACGGGATTTTTGCCTTAGTTACGCCCCTCCTCTCAGCAGTAGCGCGCAGAACTTGAAGCAGTCTAGCAGGAGGTGCACCGGCGTGCGTGGCAGCCTGCGCCTGCATGCATTCGTTTCCCACCCAAGGACCGGCGCAGCGGCTGCGTCCTTGCCACAGCCACCCCCAGGAATGCCCCGCCCCTGGAATGCCCGGACACGCCCCCGTCATGCCCCGCCCAGCCCCATTGGCGCTACGCCACAGTTTGAATCCCACCACCATGGGAACCTGTTACTAAAATTTTTGGATCCCACCACTGCTTACGGCGACTCCTAAAAGGATTTTCAAGGCGAGAAAGGAGCAGAGGTCGTCCGCCGTTGCCCTCCTCTGCAGAGTAATCCTGCACTTCCTGAATGGTCTCCCGCAAATATGAACCACAACCAACCAATCCTGTTTAGCTTCTCAGTTCCAATAAGATCAGGCTAGTCTGGGCTCTTCACCCTGCTATTGCACCTTCCATTTGTGCATGAACCTGTGTCTGATTAGACCTTACTCTAGACCAGTGGTGGCGAACCTTTGGCACTCCAGATGTTCTGGACTACAATTCCCATCAGCCCCTACAATTGGCCATGCTGGCAGGGGCTGATGGGAATTGTAGTCCATAACATCTGGAGTGCCAAAGGTGCGCCACCACGGCTCTAGACATTGTTACTACCCAATTCTGTCTTCCTTGGAAATGCAGAACTGTCATGGCTGCCCTAAAAGCAGCTAGGATGCCAGGAGCCAATCCGACGTCGAATTCAGGTTTATTTTTTATGCCACCTGCTAACAAACAGCAAGAAGAAGAAGAAGAAGAAGAAGAAGAAGAAGAGTTGGATTGATATCCCCCCGCTTTCTCTCCTGTAAGGAGACTCAAAGGGACTTACAAACTCCTTTCCCTTCCCCCGCTAACAACAAACACCCTGTGAGGTAGGTGGGGCTGAGAGAGCTTCGAAGAACTGTGACTAGCCCAAGGTCACCCAGCTGGCATGTGTTGAAGTTCACAGACTAATCTAAATTCCCCAGATGAGCCTCCGCAGCGCAAGTGGCAGAGCGGGGAATCAAACCCGGTTCCTCCACCTGCTGTTAACCACTTCGCCACTGCTGCTCCAAGTCCAAGATGTTTTGTCAACGGCTTTCGTGGCCAGAACCAATGGGCTGTTGTGAGTTTTCCAGGCTTCGGCTGTGGTATGGCGGTTTTTGCTTCTAATGTTTTGCCCGTGTACGTGGCTGGCATCTTCAGAGGCCCGTCACAGCGAGATGTGTTTTCTTGGTCGGGTAGTTTTTTGCTCTTCACGCTTAGCCCGCACCTGTGGCTGGCATCTTCAGGCATGTCATGGTAAGACGTCATGGGAAGAAACGCACCTTGCCGTGACCTGTCTCTAGAGATGCCAGCCATAGATGTGGGCACAGAGGCCAGCCATAGATAGGGGCAAAAACTACCCAGGCTCAGCCACGCAGCCTGGAAAACCCACAACAGGCAGTCAAAGAGTTCACAAACAGTAAAGGCACAGCTGCCCCTACTCTTCCATTTAATAGCCGCTGCACGAATCACCCGGGCCAAACATTGTTTAACTAACCCCTTATAAATACCCAAAGTTAATAACCTACTACAAAGTTCTTAAAAGTTCTGCAATCCCTCCAAAGAGCAGAAAAAAACAATTGCTGCTAACCTGCCTTCCATTGAGGACCTGTATACTGCACGGGTCAAAAAAAGGGCTGTGAAAATATTTACTGACCCCTCGCATCCTGGACATAAACTGTTTCAACTCTTACCCTCTAAACGTCGCTACAGAGCACTGCACACCAAGACAACTAGACATAAGAACAGTTTTTTCCCGAATGCCATCACTCTGTTAAACAAATAATTCCCTCGATAATGTCAAACTATTTATTATATATTTATTATATAATTACTGCACTACTTTTTTCATCATTCCTATTACCCGTCTCCTCCCCAATTATGACTGTATGACTATAGCCTGTGCTGACATTTCATTTTATTTTATGATTTTACATTTTATGTTTTTATTACTATTGATTGTTTCCTGATTGCTTACTAGACCGATATGACAATCATTAAGTGCTGTACCTTATGATTCTTGACAAATGTATTTTTCTTTTATGTACACTGAGAGCATATGCACCGGAGACAAATTCCTTGTGTGTCCAATCACACTTGGCCAATAAAGATTCTATTCTATTCTATTCTATTCTATTCTATTCTATTCTATTCTATTCTATTCTATTCTATTCTATTCTATTCTATTCTATTCATTGGAAGTCAGAACATCTCCCAAATTTGGAAGGAGTGGAAGGAGAAAGTAAACCAATTACACCGAATGGAGTTGGACAAAGGAGCCCACCAGCTCAAGTTATTACCGGTGGAAAGATATAGCAGCATTTGGCAACCATGGTTACGATTTAAAGCAGATGAGTACGATGTAACAATACCCCCAGCTGTATATTAAATTTAAGTAAAGAACATGACAATAATACCCCAAAAAGGAGGATCGAATCCCCCTGGAGAATAGTAGGAAGTGGGAAAGGAGAAGAAATATTTTTCTGAAGGGGTAAATGCTCCTCTTTGGAGGGATTGGAGAACTTTTAAGAACTTTGTAGTAGGTTATTAACTTTGGGTATTTATAAGGGGTTAGTTAAAGAAAGTTAAATTTTACGAGAAAACAGTCTCAGTTGGGTCCGAACGTGAAGTCATAATTGAAACATAGATAATATTATATTACGATGTATTATACCTTATACAGGACTGAAAATTTGTATAATTGTAAATTGAATTCTTTTTGTATGTGGTCCTTTTGAAATGCTGAATTAAATAAACTTATTTTTTTTTTAAAAAACAACAACAGTAAAGGCCAAAAAGCGCAACAGAGTAGAAGTTTGCAACCCAGCAGGTTAAACCTGGTCCCTTTTTGGCCACAGAGATCGGGGAGAAACTCAATATAAAGCTCCCGAGGGCAAGTTTCCCTTGCTCGGATTAACAAGTGCTGGACTTGACACATGAAACCCAGAAAGGCAATCCAGGTTCAGTACTAATCACCTCTCCCCTTCCCCCCCCCCCAGGTTGCCTGTACTGATCGGCAGCGGCCCTGCGGAGCGTTAACCGGATCCCAGAAGCCCGTTTGGCCTCCCCGAAGCCATTGGTGTGCGTGCCGTGTGGGAGGAAAGGGGGGGGGGATCAGAGCCAAGTCAGATGATCCATAAATGATTTATTCTTCTTAAATGTACTCTGACGGCACATCCATGAACAGCTTGACCGAGGTAAGGAAAGAACAGGACTCTTTGTCTGCCCTGTGGGAACAAAGGCCTCCCTGTGAGCACGGGACGGGGGCGAGATCAGCCGCCCTGGCATCTGGCAGCCTTGGCACCCGGCAAGGGGAGCTGGGGGGTGCCAGCTCTCCAGAGGCAGCAGCTTACAGAGCCGCAGGGCTGATCTGACCTTCGTCCCCTCCCTTCATCTTCCTAACCTTTCCTAGCAGAAGCAGGGAGCAAAATGCAGCCGGGCTCTCAACCACGGAACAAGCAACTGAGCCAATCCATACTTTAAAAAAAACCCGTCGTACTAACCGACTTGTGATAAAGCCTGTATAATGCAGTGCAGTGGTGGCGAACCTACGGCACGGGTGCCAGAGGTGGCACTCAGAGCCCGCTCTGTGGGCATGCACAAACAGAGTCGCCTCCCCCCCCCAAATCTAGGCTGGCCTGGGCCGCTGGGCTCGATTATTAGCATTAAACCTAAGACCTAATTTTGGGGAAGCAGTGTAGGTAACCCTGTTAAGCGCTGTTAAACCCCACAGATTTTCATGCGAAGAACTAAAGTGCGATCCTTTACCTGGGAGTAAGCTCAGTTGCTGGCAGCGGGGCTTGCTTCTGAGTAAACCCTCCTCGGGTCGTGATTCACCCGTTGGGAAAGTTGCACGGTTTCTTCAAAGCAAAACCACCGACATCCACCAAGCTTGCTCCCGAGTAACATATGCCTCTGATCCAACCGGTTTTTTAAAAACTAAAATTTACCTCAGTATTCAGGTTGAATTGCCGTGTTGGCACTTTGCAATAAATAAGTGGGTTTGGGGTGGCAGTTTGGGCACTCAGTCTCAAAAAGGTTCGCCACCACTGATGTAGTGGTTAGGAGTGGTGGGCTGTGATCTGAAGATCCAGGTTTGATTCCCCGCTCCTCCACATGAGCAGCACCGTGCCTGGTGAGCTGGATTTGATTCCCCACTCCTCCACCTGAGTGGCAGACTCTTATCTGGTGAACTGGATTGGTTTCCTCGCTCCTACACATGAAGCCTGCTGGGTGACCTTGAGCCAGTCACAGTTCTCTCCCAACTCTCTCAGCCTCACCTACCTCACACAGTCTCTGTTGGGGAGAAAGGAAGGGAAAGGAGTTTGTAAGCCGCTTTGAGGCTCCTTATGGGAGGAAAAGGCAGAGCATAAATCCAAACTCTTCGTTGCTCCTAAAATATACAACCAGCATTCACACAAGTGCGATCGGCACACCTGCATTTCAACAGCCCAGTCGACCCACAAGAGGGTTTTCCGGCTGATGCAGTCATGAGAACGTGGCACCTTTGGAGAGCTCCAAGTGGTGCGGCATAGCGGTCAAGAGCAGGTGGACTCTAATCTGGAGAACAGGGTTTGATTCCCCACTTCTCCACATAAACAGTGGACTCTTAACTGGTGAACTGGAACCCTGCTGGGTGACATTGGGCCAGCCACAGTTCTCTCAGAACACTTTCAGCCCTACCTACCTCAGGTGGTTTCTGATGTGGGGAGAGTAAGGGAGTCGCCTTGAGTCTTCTTATAGGAGAGAAAGGTAGGGTATAAATCTGAACTCTTCTTCTTCCAAAATCCACCACTGTTTCAGAGCGTTTCCCCACTTACCATGAGCCCCCTATGGCACGTGCTACTCTCAGCGCGCGTCATTTCTGATGCGCGCCCGGGCTTCCCCACGACCCCGCGCTCTGCACAGGGTCATCAAAAGGCGCCGTTTTGAAGAGCGCCAGGAATGACGCCCGCTGAGGGGGCGCGACAGCGGCAGCGTCGGGGCGGCTGCGTTGTCGCCGCCCCTGTAGTGGGGAGTGCTGGGGGACCCCGCACTACTTAGCTACAGTAGCGCGCAGCAGAAGGTAAGTGGGAAAACGCTCACTGACTTCCTCCTCCACCCTGACTTGGCATCTTCTGGGATGCGATAAAATGTCAACTGAAGATACAGGTAGGGGAAGAGGGAGAGAGAGCGCTTGAGTGGTCGGCCGGTATCTGTACAGTTGCCCAAATTAGGATGCTGATGGTCACAAAGAACTGCATGGTATGGCCTGGCCACAAGATCAGAAACCGTCTGACTGTGATGCATGACGGAATTCAGGCAGAGCGATAATCCCTATCTTAGCACTTCCATTCCATTGCGCCTGCCCCTTGTCGCTGCAGGGAACAGAACCTATGAAGCTGCCTTATTTAGAGTCGGGCCATCCCATGCTTTATCCTGCGGGTCTTTTAGAATCAGGTTCAGCACAATGCGATTCTCCAGTTAAGACAGCGTTTAGAAACACTGTGTCAAGGCCCGGAAACTGATGTACATTTATTTCACTTTGCAGAGTTTGAGGATGTTTATTAGTGTGACTCAGGTCCCTTCCGCACATGCAGAATAATGCACTTTCCATCCCCTTTCACAATCGTTTGCAAGTGGATTTTGCTATTCCGCACAGTAAAATCCAGCTGAAAAGTGCATTGAAAGTGGATTGAAAATGCATTATTCTGCATGTGCGGAAGGGGCTTAAGCGATGAACTAAGAAAGTTAGTAAGACTTTCTCTTCGACAGTAGCCAATAGGCTTAAGTATTTTCCCATATTGATTATACGTTTTTATTGTAGGCACCACCAAGAATCTCTGAAGATTGCTGGACGCTGGTTAGCTGTGTGGGTTTTCTACACTGTGTTAGAGATACTGATTTCATATTAGAGAAGAAGAGCTTGGATTTATACCCCCCTTTCTCTCCTGCGGGAGACTCAAAGGGGCTTACAAACTCCTTTCCCTTCCCCACTCACAACAAACACCCTGTGAGGTAGGTGGGGCTGAGAGAGCTCCGAGAAGCTGTGACTAGCCCATGGTCACCCAGCTGGCATGTGTTAGAGTGCACACGCTAATCTGATTCACCAGATAAGCCTCCGCAGCTCAAGTGGCAGAGCAGGGATTTAAACCCGGTTCTCCAGATTAGAGTGCACCTGCTCTTAACCAGTACACCACGCTGACTCTTTAAAAGCTATTTAATATTTAGACTATTTCGAAGCTATTTAAGTTGTTGAAACTGACCTTGTGCTGTTCCGCACAAAATGCTTGATTGGAATCGGAACTTTTGGGGCCAAGTTTGTTATTTGGCTTCGATGTTTGTTTGTAAATTTCACTGAAGTAAATTGTTGGAAGTATTTGGTTCTGCTGAACAGCAAGCCATATATCGTGGAATTTTGCTTATTCCACTGGTTTTAGTTGCACAACCCCTGTACTTTTGTGTAACCTCGTATATTCAGAGTCAGGTCATTTCTTGTTCTACCCCTGCAGACTAAGTCTCCAGACATTTTAGAATCAGATGCAGCACACTGCGACCTCCTTGGAACTCCCTGCCAGAAGGTGCTTTAAAAGAGCGTCAGATCAGTCATAGAGAAAGATGAGTCTATAGGTAGATTCATTAAATAGGTAACCAGGTGAGATATACCAATGGTAGAAAATAGCAAGGATCCGAAACAACTAGTGCTGAAAATTAATATAGGAAGTTCCGAAGCAGGACCACAGCTGAACACCAAAAAGACAAAGAGTAACTATTACTGGAGAATTCCTCAACTTTATGGTGGACAAGGTGGAAATTGGAATTGTTGAAGACTTTCTATTGTTTGGCCGCCTCATCAACCGAAAGGAAGACTGCACCCAAGAAATCAGGAGGAGATGGAAACTGGGAAGGGAGCCCACAAAAGAGCTAGAAAAGGTTCTTAAGTGTGAGGATGTGTTACCAGCAGCCAAGATGAAATCAATTCATGGCATAATACTCCCCATCACTATGTATGGGCGTGAACTTTGGACAAAGGAAAATGACAGGAAGAAAGTAAATTTGTTCTAAATATGGGGCTGGAAGAGTTTGACAGATACCATGGAATGCCCCAAACTCCCCAAATAAGTGGGTTCTAGATCAAACCAAGCAGAGCTGTCCCTAGAAGTTGTAGAAAATCGTCTTATCTTTATAAACATTTTTTAAAAAGTTTAATGCAAAACAATCCCTTTGATCTCTTGCAACTCTCAGGTTATGTTGCGCCAATCCTTCAAGTTACATGTTCCTGTTTTATTTTTCCTTTGTGGAAACGTATGTGTAATACACACAAGGTTGGAATGTTCACTTATTGATGTGTGTTGTGTATATATAAGCCTTGTGTTACTGTTTTTGCCTTTTGGTGTAGACAACATACTGTAACTATCTTAGTTGAGGAGTTTGGATTTACATCCCACCTTTCTGTCCTCTGAGACGAAAGGCAGTGTACAAACCTCCTTCCTTTCCTCTCCCCACAACCAACTCCTTGTGTGGCAGGTAGGGCTGAGAGAGTCCTGAGAGGACTGTGCCTGGCTCAAGGTCACCCAGCAGGCTTCATGTGGAGGAGAGGGGAATCAAATCTGGTTCCACCACTCTCAACCACTACACCACGCTGGCTCATATCTGAATCAGACCTGACCAGAAGACCCCGCATCTTGCGACCAGCAGAGAAAAGATGTGGCCAGCCGCAAGGTATGCAGCTTGGGAGAGAAACCTCTCTCTTACGGTGTGCCGCCGGTTCAAAACTCGCACAATGCCGAAGGCCTCAAGGCGGGTTCGAAATTCAACCCGATGCGCTTAGTAACTCAAGAGAGATGCCCAACCAGCAGGGAGGTCAGATTTCAGACAGGGAACCTCAGTTTACTGTTAACTCGGAGGGCCAAAGGGCAGAGAAAGGAGCTAAACTTACACTTAACCTGGGACTGACAACACTTGCCAATCCCCCCTCCCCCTTTCTCACCATTGCCTGAAATGCCCATCTGTGGGAAGTCTGGGTTAAGTCGCCAATTGGAAGGCAGCCAGATTTGGCCTCCCGGTTACGAGCCCGCTCCCGCAACAGGTCCTTGAAGATAAGAGGGCAAGGGCACGCTTTGGCTGGGTGCCATTCTTTGTCCTACAGGCCGAGCTACGGGGCTGATCTCCTCTAAAGCTCTACCGTAATCCTGGCACGCTACCTTCCCTCCTTTCTGGTGTAACGCCCTCGACTCGTCGGGCAAGCTTTGGCAGTAAGAACATATTTAAGATGGCCAACAAGATTTGACCAACAAGATTTCCGTGGTAGGAACTTTCAACACAAGGCAGGGGTGACCCCCACACCGGATTCTCAGCGCTGTTCCTGGGGGAGTTAAAAATTAATTGGAAGGCGGAAAGGGATGCTGGGGGGAAAGAATTAGCATTAATAAAAGGAAACATTGCTTCACGCAACGCATGATTGGGTTTGGAATATGCTGCCTCAGGAGGTGGTGATGGCCACTAACCTGGATGGCTTTAAAAAGGGCTTGGACAGATTTATGGGGGAGAAGTCAATCTGTGGCTACCAGTCTTGATCCTCCTTGATCTGAGATTGCAAATGCCTTAGCAGACCAGGTGCTCGGGAGCAACAGCCGCAGAAGGCCATTGCTTTCACCTCCTGCACGTGAACTCCCAAAGGCACCTGGTGGGCCACTGCGAGTAGCAGAGTGCTGGACTAGATGGACTCTGGTCTGATCCAGCTGGCTCTTTCTTATGTTCTTATGATGGTCTCCAAGCGGCCAAGGGTGGCTCCCAATTAATGGACCAGCCCCCCACCATCTCCCAGTGTTCTTCAGTGCAGCTGTTACACCAAAAGATTGCAAGACAGTCTCTAGATGGAAGGTCTGCATTTGACCAACAAGATTTTCGTGGTAGGAACTTTCAACACAAAGGTCCCCATGTCATGTCTATCAAAGGGTGCTTCGACGCTTGAAAATTCATACTTTGGGGATCTTGTTTACCTCCTGGACATAAGAATCTGTCCATGGATGCAGCTATATTTACAGCACACCCTAGCCCCGTGGTGGCGAACCTTTGGCACTCCAGATGTTATGGACTACAATTCCCATCAGCCCCTGCCAGCATGGCCAATTGGCCATGCTGGTGGGGGCTGATGGGAATTGTAGTCCATAACATCTGGAGTGCCAAAGGTTCGCCACCACTGCTGCCTCTGCTACATTAGCTAGATCAGGGGTAGGGAACCTGCGGCTCTCCAGATGTTCAGGAACTACAATTCCCATCAGCCCCTACCAGCATGGCCAATTGGCCATGCTGACAGAGGCTGATGGGAATTGTAGTTCCTGAACATCTGGAGAGCCGCAGGTTCCCTACCCCTGAGCTAGATCAAGATGCCCAGCACCACAGCAATCTTTTGAATGGCTATTTGGCTTGCCACTTTTCTGCAGTGAGTTCATTCACCTTGCAAAGACAATTTTATGCTGGGGGAGGGGGGTGTATGTGCGCGTCTAGAGCTCTAAACCAGATAAATCATTAACAATAAAAAGAGAGGCAGGAGCTTCAAGGGGAAGGAGTGACATGCCCCTCCCCCCACAACCCAATCCCCTTTCAACTTCAGTCAGGCTAACAGCCAGGTTCTGGGAAGCCCAACCCAAGTAAAAGATATCAGATTCCCCATTCAGTGAACAACAACAGCTAAAGCCGCAGCTGGCACACACCCCGCCCCCCTCCCAATAAAATGTTCCGCTTCCCTTTTTGCCACAAAGTTTTGAGGGCGGGAGGGATATACTGAAAACCCAAAGAAGAGGAGAATAATCCTGAATTGCGCTAGATGCTGCCGCTCTTCTGGGGACTGGCGAGATCGGTTCTGCGCGAAAGCAGAGACACGAGCAGACGCAAACATCCTCTCTTACGGTCCGCCTTTATTTGTAAAAGTCCAGATATAAAACCTTATCATCCGTTTCTTTAAAAAAACAAAACAAAAACAAAACAAAAAGGCACATTTAAAAACTACTCCATTTCCCCCCCCCCCCTCCCCCCGGGCTATGCTGGACATTCTCCTCTCCCCCCCCCCCCGCTGCTTCGAGTGCCTTCCGTTTCCTTCCTTCCTTCCGGTTCTTCCATCTTCCTGCATTCCAGAGGTGCACAGCGGAGAAGTGTCAGGGTGCAAATCCAACGGTGTTACGCTTTAATAATAGGTTTCTTTCTCTACCCAGCCTGCAAGGGAATGGGGGGCGGGGGAGAAAAGAGAGAGAAAGAAATGCGTCAAGCTGTTTTTCCTGTTTCCTGAACTGGAGATGTTTTCGAGTTTAGAATGTAGAGACCTTTGTTAGCATGTACAGCACAGGGACAAAGAACAGGGGTCAATCCAGCATAGAACAGTGTGAGTGATGTGAACAGAAATGAAGGGAACCGAATCTAAAATGCACAGGAGAAATTTGGCTACAGTTTCAGTTATTTTAGCTTCAGGATTATTGAGCAAAAAAAATCACGATTGCATTGGTAGGAAGGTCTGAGAACCCGACTGAGGTTAAGGCAGAGAAGTTGGACCTAAAGGTGTTGTACGTCGGGCAGAAGAGCAAGATGTGTTCAAGGGAGTCAATGTAAGAAGGGCAGAAAGAACAGTGTCCATCATGCCCAGGGATGTCTGAGAACCGGCCTTGAAGTAAAGACGATAGAAAGGAACAGCATCTTGCTCTTAACGGGGCCACTTGGCACACTACCTGTATTGCTTAATAAACCCTGCTCAAAGGAGAGCCATAATGCTCGCCAGGTTTAATGTTATTAAATCTGCCATGTAACAAGGCAGATTTAATAAGCAAGAAAAGGCTAAAAGATTGTGCCCATGTAACGATGGCTCAGTTGAATCTCTGGCCCACCAATTACTACACTGTCTCAGATTCAAGGAAATCAGATCCAAGTATGTGAATCTTACTCCTTTACATTTACCCCATCTCCCCGATTTAATGAGATTACACTACTTGTTGGACAATCCTGATCCTTCTCTCTGTATGATAGTGGCAGACTTTCTCCTGGAAATTACTAAACGCCAGTAGATTTCCTTCGACCTAATATTTATTTCCTGTATTGTATATGCTTTTAAATCTGTTTTTTATTATTGTTGTACTGGTGTCTATGCCAATAAAGGCTTGCTATGCTATGCTATGCATCTTGCTCTTGAGAATGCCCATCTGAGTTTGTGATTAAGAAGTTGGTCCAGATAATGGTCCAGATAAATGTACGTTTTCTCCAAATATTCGGGATGGGTGCCTGGCAGAGATTCCTCGGAAGACGTCCTTCTCCCATCTTGTGGTGATCACCCAATTCTTGGCAAAGCCAAGAAATACCAAAGCAGGGTCCCCGCGGCACCCCTCCCCATCAAAGCAGGGTCTCCGTGGCACACCCTGTTCCCGAAAAAGGAAAAATCCCTCCATGAATATCACATTCCACCCATGACTGCCGTAGATACCACAGATCCTCACCTCCAGGGCTGCGTCTGAGGATGAGTTTCCTTACTTCATCATACACAAAGATGAGGAGTGAGTACGGGAAGGCACAGAACCACCACGTCGGTCTGCAAGGGAAGAACGCAGCAATGAAGAACGCTCCGGTGCACGAGACTGACCAACACGAGGCCCCACCATCCTGAGGAAGTTCTCCACTTACTTGAGAGGATACATCCTCAAGGCGACGTCCATCCCGGGGCAGTAAGAGAGGAAAGCAGCCAAGGCCGTCTCTTCAAAGAGACCGAATATGAGGATC
Source organism: Sphaerodactylus townsendi (assembly GCF_021028975.2). NCBI lineage: Eukaryota > Metazoa > Chordata > Lepidosauria > Squamata > Sphaerodactylidae > Sphaerodactylus > Sphaerodactylus townsendi. The sequence goes on along the minus strand of NC_059431.1, from coordinate 114,257,492 downwards.
TTGTTCCTGGTGAAAAGCATTGAGAGGGGTCAACCCCCTGGAGAGAACCTCCCACTCAGCCTTGGCCCAAACAGGAGATCATAGATGGTCTATCTTGGTCTTGCAAATGCCTTATCTTGCAAATGCCTTAGCAGACCAGGTGCTCGGGAACAGCAGCAGCAGAAGGCCATTGCTTTCACCTCCTGCATGTGAGCTCCCAAAGGCACCTTGTGGGCCACTGCGAGTAGCAGAGTGCTGGACTAGATGGACTCTGGTCTGATCCAGCAGGCTCGTTCTTATGTTCTTATGTCTTCCCCAAAACTCTCCTCTCTCTCTTCAGGTGAATCCCAGCGGACGTGGGGCCCCAGGATGCACTATGCTAGTGGAAAAACATGCCCTACTAAAGAAGCCACTGCCTCATCCTCAACCGTGGGCGCTGATGGAATTCTGGCACAAAATGGCTGCCACGAAGGGCGGAGCCAGCCACAAATTCCAGGAAGTGAGGTCCTGTATGACTCTAACAGCATTCTTAACTCTGAACTCAGTCACACAGTGAAGATTGCTACAAAGCTGCTTTTCTGACATTCAGACCTTTAATACCCAATGAGAAGCCTTACTGGGCAAAGTTATTTTACCCAAGTTATCTCCACCCAGCTTCTAAAAACGTTTGGCAGGAATCGTGTGCCCCTCGGCACAGCAATGGGCAGCAGTGGCCCAATCATGAATTCCTGGTGTCCCAGCACAGGGGAAAAGCAAGATCAACGCTGTGCTTACAAGACAACTCGGGCCCCATGTGAATATTGCAGCGCTACAGTACTTGTCTTGTGAGGCAACTTCAGACAGACACAAAACGCTCACTCTGCGGCTTTGACACAGACAAATCTCCACCGGGGATATGATTGAAGTCTATAAAATTATGCACGGGGTAGAAACTGTTGACAGAGAAATTTTTCTCTCTTTCTCACCATACTAGAACCAGGGGGCATTCATTGAAAATGCTGGGGGGAAGAATTAGGACTAATAAAAGGAAACACTTCTTCACGCAACGTGTGATTTGTGTTTGGAATATGCTGCCGCAGGAGGTGGGGATGGCCACTAACCTGGATAGCTTTAAAAGGGGCTTGCACAGATTTGTGGAGGAGAAGTCGATTTAGGGCTACCAATCTTGATCCTCTTTGATCTGAGATTGCAAATGCCTTAACAGACCAGGTGATCGGGAGCAACAGCCGCAGCCTGCACGTGAGCTCCCCAAGGCACCTGGTGGGCCACTGCGAGTAGCAGAGAGCTGGACTAGATGGACTCTGGTCCGATCCAGTGGGCTTGTTCTTATGTTCTTAACCCCCTGGAGAGAACCTCCCACTCAGCCATGGCCCAAACAGGAGATCATAGATGGTCTATCTTGGTCTTGCAAATGCCTTATCTTGAAAATGCCTTAGCAGACCAGGTGCTCAGGAGCAACAGCCGCAGAAGGCCATTGCTTTCACACCCTGCATGTGAGCTCCCCAAGGCACCTGGTGGGCCACTGCGAGTAGCAGAGAGCTGGACTAGATGGACTCTGGTCTGATCCAGCTGGCTTGTTCTTATGTTCTAATGACCTTTCCACTGGGCACACATCAAACTCATTTCGAGTCAACATCCGGAATTCCCCTCCACCCTGAAAGGTGGCTTGGGCCACCAGAACAACCCTTGGGATTAGTTTCGGAGACCGCCAGAGCTCTGACACTCACTTCATGCCTTGCTGGAAGACAGAATTCCTTCTGGTCTTACAGATGACCAAGTCAGCCCACTGCACGACCACAATGCTGACAAAGAAGGACGTGTGACACGTGAACTCGACAATCTTCCGCTGCTCGTAGGTCTGGAGGGGTAAAAGAGACGCTTGTTCTTGTGCTTGCTTTTCTCAGCTGACGGCCACAAGGAAGCCGGCCGGCCGACCCTGCCAGCCTCCTCCCAGGCTATTTGGATGCTCACCCACTGCTGCCCGTAGCTGTCTTCAACGTCATTGGTCCAACGGTCATCCCAGTTCACTCGAATACCCAGCAAGGAGGACGGCAAGAAACCATTCTCGGCGAGGATCACGAAGTAAGTGAAGAACCCGCCCAAAGCTTGGATCATCCCTAAGAGCCGGAAGGAGAGAGCCTTTTAGTTCACTTGGAGCAGACGTCTGAATCCATCCATCCATCCATCCATCCATCCATCCATCCATCCATCCATCCATCCATCCATCCATCCATCCATCCATCCATCCATCCATCCATCCATCCATCCATCCATCCATCCATCCATCCATCCATCCATCCATCTTTTATACCCCCCCCCCCCATCCCCAAAGGGCTCTGGGCGGTGCACAACAGACAGTCACATATAAAGATAAAACAACTAAAACCTTTAAAAGCAGCGATAAAAATGTGCCCCCCCCCAGCCTAAATCCTAAATTTTATGTGCCCCCCCCAGCCTAAATTTTATGACTGAACCACACATGGACACCCAGCAGAGGTTCAGGAGTGAAAATTTTTCAAGGTCTCTAGATCAGCAGGAAGACACACCTGTCTTGCCAACTGCCTCCCTGCTGAGCGACGCCATCGTCAGTCACCGCTCGAACTTCTGCAGTGACACTCTACTGCTCACCAGTGCTGCGACGCCACAACTGAGGTGTCACTGTTGCATCATAACCACATTTGAAACCACAATGCACAAGAGTTCGAATCTTTTGAAACACTTTCCCATGCCTCTCTGTGTGCATGCAGAGAAGTTCAACTGCTCCTGAACAGATCCTCACTCTGAATACTTCTTGAAGATTCTAAGCATATTGGTATGTGCCGGTCTTCACAAAGTGGCAATCTAAATCCCCGAAAAGCCTCATGCGTGGGACCCCCTACCCAGCCCCTTCTTGGGCCAGTAGCTCCCTCAGGCGTTTGCTACTCCACCCTCCATGCTTAGGTTCTTGCTCTTGTATGCTCATCTCTACGTTTCAGGCAAACCATCAACAATGGAGAATTCCCCAACCCAAGCCTTGCAGTCTATGGTGGCCAATGGAGGGGCGTCACATCCCTTAGCTGGGAGGGGTAAAAGTTACATGCAAGCACTGGGTCACTAGTGACCAGTGGAGTGATGTCATAGCACGATATTTACTGGGCAAACTATGTTCACTGAGTGGTTTGCCACTGCTGTCTCCAGTCATTTACGCTTTACTCCCAACCAAGGTGGGGACTCTTTTTACCGACTTTGGATGGTTGGAAGGCGGAGTCACCCTTCAGACGGCTACCTGAAACCGACTTCCGCCGGGATCGAACTCAGGTTGGAAGCACGGCTTTGCCTGCGGCACTGCAGTTGACCACGCTGTGCCACCTTGCTCTTATTGTGAGGGGAGTTGCTAATCGGAAAGCTGCTCATCAAACCACGCCCTGGTTACACGTTTCCTTACCTCCTGAGCCCCAGGAAGTCTTTGGCTTCCAGCCCAGCACCTGAGCAGCTTACAGGGGTGGCCAACCTATGGCGCTCCAGATGTTCATGGACTACAATTGGCCATGCTGGCAGGGGCTGATGGGAATTATAGTCCATGAACATCTGGAGCGCCATAGGTAATTGGCCATGCTGGCAGGGGCTGATAGGAATTGTAGTCCATGAACATCTGAAGCGCCATAGGTAATTGGCCATGCTGGCAGGGGCTGATGGGAATTGTAGTCCATGAACATCTGGAGCACCATAGGTAATTGGCCATGCTGGCAGGGGCTGATAGGAATTGTAGTCCATGAACATCTGGAGCGCCATAGGTAATTGGCCATGCTGGCAGGGGCTGATGGGAATTGTAGTCCATGAACATCTGGAGCGCCATAGGTTGGACACCCCTGACCTAGGAGGAGCTTTGGCACCTAGCTGTCCTACTTCCTTCAGCCCATGGGCGCCTTTGCTCTCCACCTGAAGACTAGCAGACACATTTTCACACACCAGTTACAGGGATCAGCACACCATTCGATAATAATCACATCACTCTGTCCCTGAGAGCTAAAGGATGAAAACACCCTACAGAGTCCAAAAATAAATTTTAAAATTTCTTCCGCAGTGGAAACCGCAATCTGGGAAAGACGACACACACACGCCGCGATCCCAGGGGTTTGACTATAGTGACTTACACCCCAGGAGAAGAATAGGCTTTGACAACAACCCAGAAGTGTCATTGCCTACTGTGTATTTTATTTGTGAAGGCATCTGTGTACGCCTGATATTTTGTACTGTATGCCAGTGAGTAAAAACAAATAAGTTTTGAAATTTATTTTTGCAATCTCTAGGGTGTTTTCATACTTTAGCTCCCAGGTGCAGAGTGGGACATTTTCACAAATGGCCGACACGAGAAGGCACATTTCTGAACGTTTTCACACACCCCGCCCGGCCCATGCTCAGAGAGCACACTCCCGACGCACAACAGAAACGGAGGGCGTGGCCGCCGTCCTTACCAATCTGGCCATAAGCCATGCTGATCAGCCTCTCATTCACCAGTTTGTCCGTCTTGGGGTTCCTCGGCTGCCTCTTCATGATGTCGCTTTCCGCTTGCTCGTAAGCCAGAGAGATGGCAGGGACCTTTCGGGCAAGAGAGAGAAAGAGTTGCAGGCTTGCTTTTCCCTCACCCCCGCTTGCCGCTTCAGAAAGAGGGAGAAAACGCCCCGAGGAGGAGCAGGCAACGAACGATCACAGCGGGCTAAGAGCGGCCACTCGTTCACTCACCATGTCGGTTCCCAGGTCGATACACAAGATGGTGACGGTGCCCAGCGGCAGGGGGATGTTGGCGATGATGAAGATGAGGAAAGGTGTGATCTCGGGGATGTTACTGGTCAAGGTGTACGCGATGGACTTCTTCAGATTGTCAAAGATCAGGCGGCCTGAGAGAGGGAGGGAGAAGAGAGGCCACTGTGAGGCAGAGGGTTAGCTACCTGTTCCAGAGGCCAGGGCAACTCGGGACAGATGAAGTCTTCCCAAAACAAAGGAAGATCCACCACAGACAGACTGCCGGCTCCAGACTGTTTGGAGCTGGGCTGTCAGCAGTGGCGTAGGAGGTTAAGAGCTCGTGTGTCTAATCTGGAGGAACCGGGTTTGATTCCCAGCTCTGCTGCCTGAGCTGTGGAGCCTTATCTGGGGAATTCAGATTAGCCTGTACACTCCCACACACGCCAGCTGGGTGACCTTGGGCTAGTCACAGCTTCTCGGAGCTCTCTCAGCCCCACCTACCTCAAAGGGTGTTTGTTGTGAGGGGGGAAGGGCAAGGAGCTTGTAAGCCCCTTTGAGTCTCCTGCAGGAGAGAAAGGGGGGATATAAATCCAAACTTCTTCTTCTTCTCTTCTTCTACATTCTAATGGGCCAAACAGGAGGAAGAAGCTGAGGAGTAGGGCACTATTCTTAGGAAACAGGGGTTACCCAGAGTCACGACCCACCTTCTTCCACTCCTGTCACGATAGAGGCAAAGTTGTCGTCCAACAGAATCATGTCTGCTGCCTGTTTGGAGACGTCCGACCCGGCGATACCCATAGCAACGCCGATGTCTGCTTTCTTCAGGGCGGGGGAATCGTTCACACCATCTCCCGTGACGGCCACAATGGCACCCTGGGAAGAAAGAGGAGCAAAGGTCAGATGCCAGCTTGGCACCCGGGCAGCTTCTGTGAGCCTCAAGCACATGTCCATCTTCTGAGCCTGCTCAGGGCTCAAGGGCAAAGTTGCTATTCTCTTGCCTGGACATTTCATGTTACCGTAGCGCTGTAAGTTATATATATATATTGGAAATTCTATAGGTTTTGGGGTGCTGTGTGGTTTCCGGGCTGTATGGCCGTGTTCTAGCAGCATTCTCTCCTGACGTTTCGCCTGCATCTGTGGCTGGCATCTTCAGAGGATCATGTTGTTCAGAGGATCCTCTGAAGATGCCAGCCACAGATGCAGGTGAAACGTCAGGAGAGAATGCTGCTAGAACACGGCCATACAGCCCAGAAACCACACAGCACCCCAGTGATTCCGGCCGTGAAAGCCTTCGACAATCTATAGGTTTTATTGCATCTGTAAGACCCTTTGCTAGGCAGAATAAGAAACACATAGGTCCCTTCCACACATGAAAAATAATGCGTTGTCAAAACTGTTTGCAAGTGGATTTTGCTATTCCGCACAGCTTCAAAGAGCACTGAAAGCAGTTTGAGAGTGCATTATTCTGAATGTGCGGAATGAGCCATAGAAATTGATGGACCATAACAACGCATTGAGAGAGAGCAAGACTGTGTAGCCCCACTGCCCATCTCTCGGCACAGCAGGACATCAACCACCAAAGGGGGCTTTTCCGGGAGACAGGTAGGAATAAAATATCACACCGTTTTGTGAATTAAGCCCTGCTGCCCCATTGTGGCCAAGGGAGCCATGCTAAAGGGGCGGCCTGCCCTTCCTTCCCTCACCTGTCGCTGGCAGCCCTCCACAATGATCAGCTTTTGCTGAGGAGACGTTCTGGCGAAGACGATTTCCGTGTGGTACTTCAGGATGTCGTCCAGCTGCTCGGTGGTCATGTCCTTCAGGTCCGAGCCGTGGATCACGCAGGCTTTGGCGTCCCTGAAAACCAAATGGGGTGAGATCTTCTGGCACGTTCTTCAAGTTGTTTGTTGGCAAGCGCTGCCTGAGGGGGAATTCCCCCTTGTCCCCTACTCTGGGTCACTGTGGCAGTGGGACGATGCCTGAAAGGTTTGGAAGCCTAATCTTTGGTCAAATATCCCTTGAGGAAACTCTGTGCTGCCCTGATTGTGCTGGAGGAGGAGGAAAAGACCCTTCTTGCTTGTTATTTTTTGTCACCGCATTGGTTATCAGCCTCTGCCGCACTGTGCCGAGGCGGACATTTTGCTGAGGAAAGCTGGCATTCAAGAACGCCCCTTTTCACACAAACAAAGCAGCCTTAGTTTCAACGGTTCATACCTGGGATTGACTTGGCTAATGGGGATGTTGAGGCGAAGGGCGATATCTTCCACCGTCTCGTTGCCCTCCGAGATGATTCCGACTCCCTTGGCGATGGCTTTCGCCGTGATGGGATGGTCTCCAGTCACCATGATTACCTGAGAGGAAAAAGCAAGCCGTGACAGTCCCACAGTTGTACATGAAGGGAAGACTCTCTTGTGGAGAACCCCACCAGCCAAGGCTCAAGACTGAGCCAAAGATTTGCCTCATCTGGGCCTCCCAGATACACGCTACAGGGGTCAGTGCTATCAGTCCCAGACCAGGAAAGGGATTTGGGCGTCTTAGTTGATAGTTCCATGGGAATGTCCACTCAAGGCATGGCAGCTGTGAAAAAGGCAAACTCTATGCTGGGGATATTAGGAAAGGAGTTGATAATAAAACTGCAAGGATTGTCATGCCCTTATTTAAAACCGTGGTGCGTCCGCACTTGGAGTACTGTGTTCAGTTCTGGTCGCCACATCTCAAAAAGGATATCGAAGAGATAGAAAAAGTGCAGAGAAGGGCAACAAGGATGATTGCGGGACTGGAGCACTTTCCTTATGAGGAGAGGCTGCAGCGTTTGGGGCTCTTTAGTTTGGAAAGGAGATGTCTGAGGGGGGATATGATTGAAGTCTATAAAATTATGCATGGGGTAGAAAATGTTGACAGAGAGAAATTTTTCTCTCTTTCTCACAATTCTAGAACCAGGGGGCATTCATTGAAAATGCTGGGGGGAAGAATTAGGACTAATAAAAGGAAACACTTCTTCACGCAACGTGTGATTGGTGTTTGGAATATGCTGCCACAGGAGGTGGTGATGGCCACTAACCTGGATAGCTTTAAAAAGGGCTTGGAATTATGAAGAAGTTGATTTATGGCTACCAATCTTGATCCGCCTTGATCTCAGATTGCAAATGCCTTAGCAGACCAGGTGCTCAGGAGCAGCAGCAGCAGCAGTAGGCCATTGCTTTCACATCCTGCCTGTGAGCTCCCAAAGGCACCTGGTGGGCCACTGCGAGTAGCAGAGTGCTGGACTAGATGGACTCTGGGCTGATCCAGCAGGCTAGTTCTTATGTTCTCCCCACCTGTTTCCTTCAATTTACAGTAGTGCTGGTTCACTGACAAGCCCAATAAACAACAGCCGTACCTTTATGCCAGCACTTCGGCATTTGCCCACAGCGTCGGGCACAGCTGCCCGGGGAGGGTCAATCATAGAAATCAGCCCAACGAAGCACAGATTGTCCACTGGGAAATTCACTTCATCCGTGTCGAACTGGAAGCCTTCCGGAAACTGATCATCTGGCAGGGCCAGGTGGCAAAAACCTGGAGAAAGCAGAGTCGTTGAAGCAGCCTTCCATATACCGACACGATTAAAGGCAAATGTTGCACACAGTTGCAATTATAGACATCTCAGGTGCCAAAAAAGCTTCCGTACGGAGAGGTTTTTGGAAACTCTTAACACCAGCCACCCAGGGAACCAGCAGAAGTGAGCTTCGGCCTCCGAAAAGGTAATTTGGTGTCCTTGAATGAGACTGCAGCAGGCAGGCGGACAAGTCTACATAAAATGAAGCCAGAAAACTACAAATCCAGAAAACTCCGGCAGCCAGATCCATTTGGAAGCTGCCACATGATTTCCTAACAGCACAAAGGTAACCGCCATACTTTCCTCTGCCTAGTGGTGAGCAATATGGTTGAAGAAGCAGAAGAGCTGGATTTATATCCCCCCTTTCTCTCCTGTAGGGGACTCAAAGGGGATTACAAACTCCTTTCCTTTCCCCTCCTCACAACAAACACCCTGTGAGGTAGGTGGGGCTGAGAGAGCTCAGAAGAACTGTGACTAGCCCAAGGTGTGTGTGTGTGTGCACAGGCTAATCTGAATTCCCCAGATGAGCCTCCACAGCTCAAGCGGCAGAGCGGGGAATCAAATCCGGTTCCTCCACATTAGAGTAGACCTGCTCTTAACCACTACGCCACTGCTGCTCCTTGATGAGCAATAGGATTGAAACAATGTTTAAAAGACAGAAAACAACAAATGAAAGATTCACACACACCCCCCACCCCTTGGAATTGGCTGCATGCGGGGATCATTTAAATGGACTCCCGAATGCAGCCGCTTCCAGGGGGAAAGGGGGGATGGACTCTTTCACTTGTTTTCTGTCTTTAAACATTGTTTCAAGAGAGTAAACAATGTTTAAAGGCAGAACACAATAAATGAAAGAGTCCACCTTCCCCCCACCCCTCCGGAATTAAAAAAAGAAAAAAACTAAAGAGTCTACCTCCCAGACAATCCCCCACAATACTTACCTTGGGGTTCCTGTCAGGGGGGCATTTTTAAAGCTAGCCGCACTGATTAGCTCCCATTGGAAACAATGGGGGCACCCCCCTTGGGAGTTCATAAAATTGGACCCTCTGAACCAATCTGCACCAAACGTGGGTGGCATCATCAGGAGAGTCTCCTAAAGATACCTCACAATTTTGGCACTGTTAGCTTTAGAAATGCGCCCCCTATAGGCCAAAACCCAAAACCCACATAAAAATTCCCGAAAAAATCAGATGGACCCGAATTATTCAGGATATTCGAATATGAAATTCGGCTTATTCGGGTATACAGATAAGTTTACACCCAAATAAAGTTGAATCTGAATTTTACCAAATATCTTCGGTATTGCTCAGTCCTAGTGAGCAAGCATCTTCTTGATAGCTACATTTTAAAAAGGGATGCTGATGAATCAGAGATGCTTCCCAGGTTGCAAGAACGTCCTGGAAGCAACAGCTCTCCTCTGCTATTGGGAGACGTGCCTCTCAAGAAAGGTAGATATTTCACTTGGCTATCAACATGGTTACTCCACACTTTGCTATTCCCTTTCTCTGGGAAAGATGAGAGATGTGGATCAAACAGCCACATCTTCCTCTCTTCCCTCACGTGAGATTCTCTGTAAAGATTAAAGAAGCTTACAGATGCGCCGGATTTGTCAAAACTATTTTCACAGCCACACAGCCCGGAAACGGCTGGCCTCAATGATGCGGCTGGCCTTCACGCGGGCCAGGGCCTTTACAGCTCTGGCCCCGGCCTGGTGGAACACTCTCCCTCCAGCTGTCCGGGCCCTGCGGGATCTTGGTGAATTCCGCAGGGCCTGTAAGACTGAGTTGTTCCTCCGGGCCTTTGGAGAGTCCAGCCGCTGAGAGTGCCCCCTTCTGCTCTCCTTACATCAGGGGTCCCTTAACATCAAAGGGGCCCGCAATTCCTTCCTCTTGGGGAGGGTTTTAAATAAAAATGGGTTTGCGCTGGACGCCGTTTTATTGCATACCCGCTGTTTTTAAAGGGATTTTAGTAATTATATTTTATAACTAGTGGAGCTGGTGTAATTTGTAATATATCTATTTGTATTTAATTCTTGCTCCTCTTGTTGTGGTTGTATTTGTGGTGAAATTTTTATGTTGTACACCGCCCGGAGCCCTTCGGGGATAGGGCAGAATATAAAACCAAATAAATAAATAAATAAACCACACAACACCCCAGTGATTTCAGCCGTGAAAGCCTTCGGCAATAGACTGAACTTTTTAAAATGATAGATTTAATCAAAGGTCTAAGCGGACACTGTGTAAAATCATCAGAAAGCTTTAAAGGCTCCCCTTAAGCCTAAGTGAGCAGCTGTGGCGTAGGAGGTTAAGAGTTCGTGTATCTAATCTGGAGGAACCGGGTTTGATTCCCAGCTCTGCCGCCTGAACTGTGGAGGCTTATCTGGGGAATTCAGATTAGCCTGGGCACTCCCACACACGCCAGCTGGGTGACCTTGGGCTAGTCACAGCTTCTCGGAACTCTCTCAGCCCCATCTACCTCACAGGGTGTTTGTTGTGGGGGGGAAGGGCAAGGAGATTGTAAGCCCCTTTGAGTCTCCTGCAGGAGAGAAAGGGGGGATATAAATCCAAACTCCTCTTCTTCTTCTTAAGTATAAAATATTACTAGTCTTAAGATCCATTTCAGTTAATACTGTACGTATGTATTTCTCTTTTTTGTTAATGATGAACAATAAAACTTATCAAAATGAACACTTCAGCCTGCCCTTGGGGGAAAAGAAGTTCGTTTCAGTTGTCCTTTTTGGCACCTTTCCCAGCTCTCCCAATTCCCAGGGCAGGGTTATCATCACAACACGTGCCAAGAAGTCCAGCCAAACGTCTTGCCTTACCTAGCACTCGCTCGCCCAGACCTCCCAGTTCAAGGTAGGCGTTTTGGAACGCATCCTTGGCCTCTTCATCTAGGGGCTGTTCCTTCCCGTGGATGAGGATGGTGCTGCAACGGTCTAGGATCCTTTCCGGGGCACCCTTCATCACAAGCAGGTATCGGGATTCGGATGGGTTTGCGTTCTTGTGGATGGACAGCTGCACGTTGAAAAGTTTCGGGCAGTGTTACAAACGGATGCATTTGGACACGATAGGTTCTAGACTAGAAGTTTGGTTTTAAATTCACGTACGCACTAACTATAGTTTTACGGTTCGACCATCCCATATACTGAAGGGGGGAGGATTCATCTGATCAGCACAGAAAGCAACCACACGGGGAATCAACAGAGGATTGGCTGGCTCAGAAGCGCTTCCTCGGTCTTTCCTCCACGTTTGCTCCTACCTGATATTTGTTAGTCGAGTTGAACGGGATCTCCACCACTTTGGGATTCTTCTCCCGCAGTTCCCTGACAGATCCACAGCACAATTCGATGCATTTCAGGAGCGCAGACTCAGAGGCGTCACCTGCCACCGACCTCTAGCGAATGATACAGACCAACATGTTAACTTTCTGGTCCTCCGTCCCCTAGAGAGAACCCCCTATTCATAACAGCAACGCCTGTTCCTTCTTTACCAAATCCAAAACCTTTATTAGGCATAAAACTGGTGTGGGTCAAGAATTCCAAATACAATAAGATGATCATTATTGCACACCTTGCAGTACACAGAGTAAAAATATAGCAACAGCTTCTGAGATTTCAACATTAGAGTTATTTAGAAGCCATTTTTATCTTATCAGAAAGGAGCATAAATCCTGTTGGTAATACAGTTCTCAAATCAGTTCTAATGTTGTTGTTATTTTGAACAGTGAAGCAGAATATGAGAAAGTGAATCAGTTGTATCAGGACAAAATCGACAGCAGCGCTCATTTTGTGGAATATTAGAGAAGCGACCTTGAAGATGTACTGACGGAAAAGAGTTACACCTTGCTCTAGTCATGACCCATCTGCAACTGTAATTAACAAGTTGTTCCAGGTATAGAGCAGGGCTAGATTTCTGAGGGATAATCCCAAAGAATATTGGAGAGCAAGAGCTTTGCGCTTTGCTCAGGAGAAACTGATATTCTTGATCAAATAATCTAGTCTTTAAGCGATGGTATTCCTTCTTTACAATAACCCTAGAGGTTATTCCAAGAACAGAAACCCGCAAAAGCCAAGAGAAGCTTGCCAAAAATATATCTCTGTCAACAACACAACATTATCCAAACACACACTGAATGTACCTGCTCACCACTGGGCACATGTCCGGTGCATCTAAAAGAAAGGTCTCCCAACCCAAGTAGAGGACATTTTTTCCCACAGTGAAAAGGCAACCTGCATTTATTGGGATGGACCTTTTATGAGAGGAGGAAGGGTCCTTCACACACTGCCTTTGCTCCTCGTCAGAAACTGTGAACCAGATCTTTGTCGCCATCTTCACCCTCATTCCATATTTTTGAGCCAAACCCACTGTCAGAGGGATCTCTCGAGGGGGCAACCCTTTTACATTTTCGTGTGGCTTTGGTGAGCTACGGCTTCTCCACACCCTCATCCTTCGGAGCGAGGGCTTCTTGGAGCTAGTTGGTTTGGAGCAGTGGTTCTCAACCTTCCAAATGCCGCGACCGTTTAATACAGTTCCTCATGTTGTGGTGACCCCCAACCATAAAATTGGTATATATAAAATACAAAAAGACCATTTTCCGAAGGTCTTAGGTGACTCCTGCGAAAGGGTCATTTGACCCCCAAGGGGGTCCCGACCCCCAGGTTGAGAACCACTGGTTTGGAGGGTCCACTCCAGGCTTGACCTGATGCCCCTTTGGGCACAGAACAGTTCCACCTGCTGTGGCATAGCAGAGGTAAGAAATTCCATGAAGTCGGGAAGCAGGGCAAGAGAAACGCTGCTGGGCACGTGAGCCTTCTGGAGGCCAGCCTTGCTCTCAAAATTGGGACCTCCAGAGAACTCAAGCACTGCCCGTCCCGAAGCCGCACTCCGATGCTCCTGGGAGCCTTTGGCCAATATGTCTGCAGCATCACCAGTGGTGTGTGTGTGGGGGGGCATTTTAAAGATGCAATTTTGCTGCACTTTTGCTCAGTGGTGTGACATGGTACCAGCATCTCCTCTCCATCAGTTGGGTCAGTCCTGAGGAACATGGCCACCAGTAAGAGCACTACAGTTCCAGGGCTGTTGTGAGGATAGAGGCGGAAATAATGTTTTAAATGGTCCACTCCAGGGGTGGCCAACCTATGGTGTTCCAGATGTTCATGGGCTACAATTCCCAATTGGCCGTACTGGCAGGGACTGATGGGAATTGTAGTCCATGAACATCTGGAGCACCATAGGTTAGCCACCCCTGGTCTCCCCCATTGGGGAGAGAAGTGGGATATGACTGAAGTGAATGAATTTTGTTATCACCAGAGGCCTACTGCTGACAGAGGCCTACTGTTTCCATAAAGTTATGGAACAATGTTTCCTGCATTGCCTACTGTTTCCATAAATAATTTTGTTATCACCAGGGCATGCTGACAGAGGTCTACTGTTTCCAGAAAGTTATGAAATAACATTTCTTGCATTGCCTGCTGTTTCCATAAAGTTAAGAACAGAAGGAAAAATCAGAATCTAGTCCAGAGCGGGGGCCTGCAACCTGCGGCTCTCCAGATGTTCATGGACTACAATTGGCCATGCTGGCAGGGGCTGATGGGAATTGTAGTCCAGAATTGTAGTTCCTCCAGAGCAGGGGTCTGCAACCTGCGGCCAATTGGCCATGCTGGCAGGGGCTGATGGGAATTGTAGTCCATGAACATCTGGAGAGCTGCTGGTTGCAGACCCCTGCTCTGGAGGTCCAGAACATCTGGAGAGCCGCAGGTTGCAGACCCCTGCTCTGGAGGTCCAGCAACAGGACATAGAGACCTTCTCTGATGTTGCCTCTCTTGGCAACTTCACCTCTAGCCCATCTAAGGAGTCCAACCATCTCCAAACAGCCTCTTCCAGGAATTTCATGAGCACCACCAGGCCAAGATATGGAACCAAAATGAAAAGGAGGTGGAGGAGGCACAGCTCAGTGGCAGAGCATCCGCCTGGCAAACGGATGGTCCCGGGTTCAATCCCCAGCATATCCCCCAGCCTAACAGGACCAGGCAGGAGATGGTGTGAAAGATCTGAGACCTTGGAGGGGAGCTGTCAATCTGAGTAGACAACACCAATCTTACAGGCCGCGGGTCTGGCTCAGCACAAGAGAACTTGCAACTGAATCTCAAGAGACACAAACCGAGAGGCCAACTGACCTACCTTCAAAATGGGGAGGCCGTCCTGGTCAGCCTGAAAGACGGCACGGTTGCAGAGACCCGCGATCCTAGACAGGGCGGTCCAAGTCGGAGACGTCTTGTCAAAAGAGGCCCCTGGGCAAGGAAACGCAGCGTGAGGTTTGTCAGGCTCTACCCCAAGAACTGAAAACCACCCTCCTTTTCTGCTTAACTTCTCTGCAGACAACCCGAGTGATGGGAACTCACCAACCGTGGGTCTATCTCAGTGATGGCGAACCTATGGCACGGGTGTCAGAGGTGGCACTCAGAGCCCTCTCTGTGGGCACACGCAAACAGAGTGCCCCCCCCCACCATCTAGGCTGGTCTGGGCCACTGGGCTCGATGATGATGATGATGATGATGATGATTTATTTATTTATTTATTTAATATACCGCCCCATCCCCGAGGGGCTCTGGGCGGTGTACAGCATAAAACCACTCATAAAATCATCAAAATCAACTGACATAAATATAATAAAACAGCAGTTATTAGCATTAAACCTAAGACCTAGTTTTGGGGAAGTAGTGTAGGTGACCCTGTTAAGCCCCACTGATTTTCATGCGAAGAACTAAAGCATGATCCTTTACCTGGGAGTAAGCTCAATTGCTGGCAATGGGGCTTGCTTCTGAGTAAACCCTCCTAGGGTTGTGATTCACCCGTTGGAAGAGATGCACGGTTGCTTCAAAGCAAAGCCGCCGACTACCACCAAGCTTACTCCTGAGTAACGCACGTCTCGGAGCCAACTGTTTTTTCTAAACTAAGACCTCAGCATTCAGGTTAAATTGCCGTGTTGGCACTTTGCGATAAATCAGTGGGTTTTGGGTGGCAATTTGGACACTCGGTCTCGAAAAGGTTCGCCATCACTGGTCTATCTACACAATAGCCGAACAAACTAAACGAGACGGGAGATTTTAGCATGCAGCAATGGGGAGGTTTGATGAACTTTCCAATTTGGGTACAGCTTTGCTAACTTCCACAGGGTCCTGATAAAAAACCAGTCTGTGAGAGAGCCAGAGTGGTGGTGTGGTAAGAAGCCGTGGGCACCAATCCAGCGAACTGGATTTGTTTCCCGGTTCCTCCACATGAAGCCTGCCGGGTGACTTGGAGTTAGTCCCAGTTCTCTCAGAACTCTCTCAGCCCCACCTGTGTCACAAGGCAGGGGTCTAATGTGGGAAGGGGAAGGTAAAGGAGTTTGTAAGCCCCTTTGAGTCTCCTTAGGGTATAGAGTTGGTGTAAAAACCAACTCTTCTTCTTGTTTGAATGATCCTGTGCTGATGGAACACCCCAAATTCTGCCTAGCTGTAACCAGGAGATTAGCAGAAGTCCTGCAACAGGTGGATGTAAACGGGCTTCCGTTTATAGCAGAAGGAAGTGTGGAATCAAGGTTTCTTGACCATAGTCTTGACCAGGCTCCTCTCTGGGGCAACAGCTAGGGACCAGATTACGCCGGTCCTATACCAACTGCACTGGCTGCCAATCGAGTACCGGGTCATGTTTAAAGTTTTGGTACTGACCTTTAAAGCCAATCGCGGCCTTGGCCCTGCTTATCTGAGGGGCCGTCTCTCCCTATACCGCCCTTCTAGGCCGCTCCGCCTCAGTCGGAGGGCGGACTCCTATCACTGGTGATCCCCTGGCCCCAAGGCGATCCGCTTTAGCCTCCACCCAAGGGCCAGGGCTTTACGGACTCTGGCTCCCCCTACACTCCGAAATGGAACAATGGCGCTTCCAGGTGAGATCAGGGCCCTGCGAGACTTACAAAGTTTTCTCATGGCCTGTAAAACGGACCTGTCCCGCCAGGCGTTTGGCCAGCCAGGATGAGGTCAACTCCGCCATAAGAACATCTGGCCTCCCGTGGGTACATAAAGGGGGAAGGAGGGGCTGAAGCCATCTGTAGTTTTAGTATTTTATTTATTTATTTAGCATTTTATTTATTTATTTATTTATTTATTTATTTAATATTATTTTATTGTAAATTATGTATTTGATGTTTTAAATTGTTTTAGTGTTGCTGGACACCGCCCTGAGCCTTCGGGGAGGGCGGTATATACATATAAATAATAAATAAATAAAAAATAAATAGTCAACCATGTACTGACCCACTAGCATGTTTTCCTTGACTATACCAAGACCAATTGCATGCAGAGCTGCCGGATTTTCCTGCACAAATTGAGCCACCCTTCTGAGGGTCTCTCTGACTTCTATTTCGTGCAACCGTGCTACGATGCCGCCACCTCCCCGACCAGCAGAGCAACCGTGCTTACCACTCTGGTTTTCCGTGGTGTCAGCCTCGTGGATTTGGTTGTCAAACCACATGTGAGCAACAGTCATGCGGTTCTGAGTCAGGGTGCCCGTCTTATCCGAGCAGATGGTTGACGTGGAGCCCAGAGTTTCCACGGCTTCCAGATTCTTCACAAGGCAGTTCTTGCGAGCCATCCGCTTGGCTGTCAGAGTCAGACACACCTAAGGAGTGAAAAGAGGGGGATGCGTATAGATGAAAAAATGCTGGTTTCTGAGTGAATTACCGTATATACTTGTGTATAAGTTGACCTAAATAGAAGTCGAGGCACCTTATTTTTACCACAGAAAACAGGGTAAAACTTATTGACTCGAATATAAGTCTAGGGTGGGAAATGCAGCAGCTCCTGGTAAATTTCAAAAATAAAAATAGATACAGTCGGGCGCTATTTGGGGGTCTCTGCCACTGGCTCCCCATCTCACCAATCCCAAGGTCTCTCCATCCCGCAGCTTGTCATAAGAACATAAGAAACATAAGAACTAGCCTGTTGGATCAGACCAGAGTCCATCTAGTCCAGCACTCTGCTACTCGCAGTGGCCCACCAGGTGCCTTTGGGAACTCACATGCAGGACATGAAAGCAAGGGCCTTCTGCTGCTGCTGCTGCTCCTGAGCACCTGGTCTGCTAAGGCATTTGCAATCTGAGATCAAGGAGGATCAAGATTGGTAGCCATAGATCAACTTCTCCTCCATCAATCTATCCAAGCCCCTTTTAAAGCTATCCAAGTTAGTGGCCATCCCCACCTCCTGTGGCAGCATATTCCAAACAACAATCCCACACTGCGTGAAGAAGTGTTTCCTTTTATTAGTCCTAATTCTTCCCCCCAGCATTTTCAATGAATGCCCCCTGGTTCTAGTATTGTGAGAAAGAAAGAAACATTTCTCCCTGTCAACATTTTCTACCCCATGCATAATTTTATAGACTTCAATCATATCCCCCCTCAGACGTCTCCTTGTCCAGCTCACCCAGGTCGACTGGGGCTGGCCGCTGCCGAGAAGAAGGCAGAGGCAGAGAAAGCGGCTGAAAGGGGGAAGGCAGAGAAGAAGGCAGAGGAGAGCGAAGCAAAGGAGGCAGAGAAAGCGGCTGAAAGGGGGGAGGCAGAGAAGAAGGCAGAGGAGAGTGAAGAAGGCAGAGAAAGCAGCTGAAAAAGGGAAGGCAGAGAAGAAGGCAGGAGAGAGCGAAGAAGGGAGAGGGGGGAACGCCACGCAAGAATTAAGTGGGACCCTCACTCGTGTATAAGTCGAGGGGGGCTTTTTTCAGCACAAAAAAATGTGCCGAAAAAGTAGACTTATATGCGAGTATGTAAGGTACTCTGTATTCGGCAAGCCAGTCTTCAGAGAGATGCTCTCTTTCGAAGATGCGGGGACCAGCACCCAACTTACTGTGACGGTAGCAAGGAGACCCTCGGGCACGTTGGCCACAATGATGCCGATCAGGAAGATCACAGCCTCCAGCCACGTATACTCAAGGATCAGCGAGAGAATGAAGAACGAGACCCCGAGGAACACGGCCACGCCAGTGATGATATGGATGAAGTGCTCGATTTCCACAGCAATGGGTGTCCGCCCACCTTCCAGCCCGGAAGCCAAGGTGGCAATGCGGCCCATGACGGTACGGTCCCCAGTGTTAATAACGACCCCACGAGCAGTGCCTGGAAACAGGGACGGAGGTTAAGAAGAACGGCCGCATGCTTTCAGCCGAACGTGAACACGAATGAGCTTGTGCGTGAACTAAGGTCCGCTGTCTTTCCCAACCACCCTGGGTAAGCAGGCAAGTGAGAGGAACGATACTTTAAGGAGCAGCAGTGGCGTAGGAGGTTAAGAGCTCGTGTATCTAATCTGGAGGAACCGGGTTTGATTCCCAGCTCTGCCGCCTGAGCTGTGGAGGCTTATCTGGGGAATTCAGATTAGCCTGTGCACTCCCACACACGCCAGCTGGGTGACCTTGGGCTAGTCACAGTTCTTCGGAGCTCTCTCAGCCCCACCTACCTCACAGGGTGTTTGTTGTGAGGGGGGAAGGGCAAGGAGATTGTCAGCCCCTTTGAGTCTCCTACAGGAGAGAAAGGGGGGATATAAAGCCAAACTCCTCCTCCTCATGACCTCTACCTTGATAGCCCCAGGATAACCTAGGAAGCTAGGTAGCCCTGGCAAGTATCTGGCTGGAAGGTTTCCAAGGAATACCAGGGCTGTGAGAGAGAGGCAGGCAACGTCAAACCACCTCTGAACGTTTCTGGCCTTGAAAACCACATAGGGTTGCCAGACGTCAGGTTGTGACTTGTTGCCACCCACATACACACACCACAAAAGAGGAACCCTACAGCTACAAGATATTTTGGCTCCCCCCAGCTACAAGACATTCTGCCCCCGCCCCAACAAGAGTGGTGACACAGACTCTCATCCAGGGGGAGGAATCAAAGTTTTTCCATCCTCTCCAATGTCCGTGTTCTTTGCCCCCGGGTGCTGTTGCATCCAAAAACAGTCATCAGTGACCCTTGCTTGCTTCTCCCCCTTAAAAGGCAGGCTCTTGGTAGAGTTGCAATTATTTCTTTATCGTATGGCAAGAACACTGTACGGCCCACCGGTATAGAATCCAAGCCACGGGGGCTTCTAGCAGAACATCATTAATAAGCATAAGCATTTATTGTCATTGTGCATGCACAACGAAATTTACAGCAGCGTTCCTCGATGCGCACAATTTCAGACTCATACCCCATCCTCACTTTCCCCTTCCTCCGCCCATCCCTACACAGCCCCAAACACATCAACACGAAGCTGCGGAGTTTAGCATAGCCACAGCTCTAGAGTAGAAGCTGTCTCTAAGCCTCTTGGTCCTAGTTTTGATAGACCTGTATCGTCTGCCGGATGGCAGCAGTTCAAAAAGAGAGTGTGCTGGATGAGACGGGTCTCTCGGAATATTTTGGGCTTTCTTTAGGCTTCGGGAATTATGGAGTTCTTCCAAGGAGGGGAGAGGGCAGCCGATAATGGTCCCAGAACGCACCCACAAGAAACTCCGCACCATGCCAGCCATCTCCCATCAGCTAGGCCAGGGGTAGGGAACCTTTAACACTCAAAGAGCCATTTGGACCCGTTTTCCACGGGAAAAGAAAACACTTGGAGCCGCAAATAATTTTTGACATTTAAAATAAAGATAACACTGTATATTTTGGGGTTTTTTACCTTTTACTCCACTCATTCTGAGAAGCACATGGATGCACCCGCCCTGCTGCCTGCAGGGCGGGCAAGGATGGGGCCAGCGACTTGGCCTTGCCGGCCACCGGGAAAGCGCCCGCCCCGCTTGAACAAGGCGGGCGAGAGAGGGAAACCAGCGGCTGACCCAGCCGGGCTGCCAGGCGGGCAATTGGTGCGCCCGCCCTGCTGCCTGCAGAGCGGGCAAGGATGAAGCCGGCGGCTCGGCTCATGGAGCCGCAGTGCAAGGGCAGAAGAGCCGCATGCGGCTCTCGAGCCGCAGGTTCCCTACCCCTGAGCTAGGCTGTGCTAACAGAGAAGCCGTCCTACTTCCCCTCATTTTGAAATCCCCCCTGCTTATTGCCCTGGCCTAGATGACCCAGGTCAGCCCAATCTCGTCAGATCTCAGAAGCTAAGAAGGGTCAGCCCTGGTCAATATTTTAAGGGGAGACCACCAGTTTGTCCAGGGTTGCTACGCAGAAAACCCTATTTTTTTTGGGGGGGGGGGAGAACCGTAAGTCTGCTTCAGCAGCCCTAGATCGCTTGCTCATTTGAGTCAACACCACACAGTTTTCACCTTCAACACAGTTGGTGGAGAAGAATGCAATATTTCTTGTCTCGAGCGGGTTCTCGTTGGTGAAGTCCGGAGACCTGGTCTGCGGCTCTGATTCGCCAGTGAGCGAAGAGTTGTCGACCTACGCGCAGAGCAGAAGAGAGGGAAGCGGTCACAAGGGCTCAGGGGCGACGGCCCTAATTCCCCCGGGAGGGCTTCAGGTGGTTTCTTCTTGCCTCCTGACTGAAGCACACATACCTTACAGCCGTGAGCAGAGATGATCCTCAGGTCTGCTGGGACTCTGTCTCCCCCCTTCACCTCCACGAGATCTCCAACCACGACACCTTCGGCATTGATGCTCAACTTTTCCCCATTTCTGATCACCAAAGCTTGCTGCAAGATGAGAAAGTTCCACAAAAAAACATTTTATGGAAAGAAAAAATAGAAGATATCATGAAGCTATGGACAGTATATGAAAAATGGATGGAAGAAGCCGGATTTAACGAAGAACTATGGAATAAGAGAATAAGAAGAATGAATGTCCTACTGCTTGCATGAAATAACCAATAGAAAAGAGGGGGGGAGGGGGGAGAAAATGGAAAAATGTATAGATGGAATGAAGATATTGAATGTAACAAATGTACAAATATTCTATACAATAAAAAAAATTACTGAAAAAAGATGAGAAAGTTCCTTTCAACGTCTCTCTGGACAACAATCCAGCATTGCTCTAACCCAGTGATGGCGAACCTATGGCACGGGTGCCAGAGGTGGCACTCAGAGCTCTTGCTGTGGGCACGCGCACACAGAGTTTGTCATGTTGGGGGCGGAAAATCACACACACACCCATACACATCTAGGCTGGCCTGGGCCACTGAGCACAACATGCGTGCACCATGGTGAGCAGGGAGGACTCGGCTGGCGGGCCTGGTCCCTGTGCTCCAGGTGGCTGCTGCCCGAGGGGGGGAGATGCTAGAGGAGGCAGAGATGCTAGAGAGGCACAGAGCAGTGCGCAAGGGACTTGCTGGAGGCTAGAGCAGGCTGGTCCCTGCTCGAGCGGGTGGGGCAGAGGAAGAGGGAGCCAACCGGTTTTTTCTAAACCAAAATTTCAGCATTCAGGTTAAATTGCCGGGTTGGCACTTTGCAATAAATAAGTGGGGTTTGGGTTGCAATTTGGGCACTCGGTCTCGAAAAGGTGCGCCATCACTGCTCTAACCCCATCACCCATCTAAGCCTGGCAGATGCCAGGAACCGAAAAGCAAAACGGAGGGCAGCTTTTGCTTACCTGGGGCACCATGTTTTTGAAGGACTCCATGATTTTGGAACTCTTGGCCTCTTGGTAGTAAGAGAAACAGCCGGTGATGATGACGACAGCGGCCAGCACGACGCCCAGATATAACTGCCAAGGAGATCACAACAGTTTGGAAACCACTTCAGGGACAAAAGGGTGACCTTTCCAAACAATGGAGTTGGCACCATCAAATCTGCGCTGAGAGTCACGCGTGCGTGTAGCTCAATATTAGCCTTCTCCACCCCCTCTCTAACTACATCGTGTCAGGGAATAAGAAGGGGACAAGAAATAAGGACCAGAAGTAAACAGCCCAACACATTGATAATATTTTCACTGGTGAATCCCTCTTAATAAAAATAAGAACATAAGAACTAGCCTGCTGGATCAGACCAGAGTCCATCTAGTCCAGCACTCTGCTACTCACAGTGGCCCACCAGGTGCCTTTGGGAGCTCACGTGCAGGAGGTGAAAGCAATGGCCTTCTGCTGCTGCTGCTGCTGCTCTCGAGCACCTGGACTGTTAAGGCATTTGCAATCTCAGATCAAGGAGGATCAAGATTGGTAGCCATACATCGACTTCTCCTCCATAAATCTGTCCAAGCCCTTTTTAAAGCTATCCAGGTCAGTGGCCATCACCACCTCCTGTGGCAGCATATTCCAAACACCAATCACACATTGCGTGAAGAAGTGTTTCCTTTTATTAGTCCTAATTCTTCCCCCCAGCATTTTCAATGTATGCCCCCTGGTTCTAGTATTGTGAGAAAGAGAGAAAAATTTCTCTCCGTCAACATCTTCTACCCCATGCATAATTTGATAGACTTCAATCATATCCCCCCTCAGACGTCTCCTCTCCAAACTAAAGAGTCCCAAACGCTGCAGCCTCTCCTCATAAGGAAGGTGCTCCAGTCCTTCAATCATCCTCGTTGCCCTGAGGCATAAGAACAATTTAGGTGGAGAATGGGATCCGCACAGAAGATGACAGCTCAGGTACCAGCCAACAGGTTGAGCTCTTATGTTGCCTGAACTGATAGTTGATGTTCGAGCAGCCCAAGTTGCTGCAGATGGCCCAACATATAGCAGATCTCACTGGTTTCCGTCCAACTGCTTGAGGAATCGGAGGACAACGAATCCACGGAAGATCACAGACATCTTATCACTTTCCTCTGACACAAAGGAACCACTTTCTGTCCGGGCCCTGAGGGATCTTGGTGAATTCTGCAGGGCCTGTAAGACGGAGCTATTCCACCGGGCTTTTGGAGGGGCTGGCCACGGTTCTATTGCCCCCCCCCCCATTGAAACCGGAACTAAGCTGCTTTTTCCATCTTGGTAGGGCCCTGATTCCATCCTGGGCCCTGCCTCTCCTCCCTTCTCCTTTGGCCTTTAGACTGAGCGCCTGCGTGTGTGTTTTTGCACAACCTTTGTTGTTTAATCTGTATTTATTGTTTTAATTGCTGCTGAATTTTAATGAGTTAGTTTTATGTTATATTGATTTACTGTTCTGGTAACAGTCATGTTGTGAGCCGCCTCGAGCCCTTCGGGGATGAGGGGGCCTATAAATTTAAATAATAATAATAATAATAATAATAATAATAATAATAATAATAATAATAATAATATGAAGATGAAGAGTTTGGATATATATGCCGCCTTCTTCTCGAGTAAGGAGTCTCAAAGCAGCTTAAAAAATTCCTTCCCCTTCAAACAACCGGCACCTTGCAAAGCAGGGGAATTTGAGAGAGTTCTAACAAAACTATGCCTACATCAAGGTCACCCAGCAGGCTTCATGTGCAGGAGAGGGGGAAACAAACCTGGTTCCCCAGATTAGAGTCTGATGCTCAGGTAGAGGAGCTGGGAATCGAACCTGGTTTTCCAGATTGCAGTCCACCTGCTCCTAAGCACTACACTCACACTGAACCTACTGAGTTAAGAAGAAGAAGAAGAAGAAGAGTTTGGATTTATATCCCCCCCTTCTCTCTGTGATACACCTCTGAGGATGCCAGCCACAGATGCAGGCAAAATGTTAGGAGCGAGATCTACCAGACCACAGCCACACAGCGTGGAAAAGTCACAACAACTAGTTGAATCCGGCCATGAAAGCCTTCGACAATACCTCTTGTTTTGCATACCTCAAAGGACGGTTGTGGGCCCTCCTCTCTGGTTCTGTTTGCATTTTTATTGATTTATTATACAGTCCTAAGTGTTGTTTGAACTGTTCAAATGATTTAATGCTTTTACATTTACTACCCTGGGAACCCTGACTGGGTGGGAAAAGTGGCATTAAAACATTTTACATAATAAAATATAGTTGAAAGGCAGCAGTACGGCTGAGTTGAAAAACAACAAAACCAAGACTCTCTCCCCACCCCCCATTTCCACTCCCTGGGGTGGGCTGGCCCTTTTACCAGGGAAGTTCTCAATGGGTCATGGCCCTATAGAGGGTGGCCCCCAACAAGCCAAGGGAGGGGGCACCTGGGGCTTCTTGGCTCCGATCCAGGACATGGAGTCAATGACCATTATTGGATGAGCCCAGTTGTCATGGCTACGGCCTGGGACGAAATCGAGTAGACTTTGGCCTGCTCCACTGTTACCTGCCTCAATGTCCCAGTTCTTCCCCTGACTCGACACATTGTGCCTATTATTATTATTTATTATTATTTATTATTAATTATTATTATTATTATTATTATTATTATTATTATTATTATTATTATAGCTGAGAGCATGCTTGAACTGGAAAACAATTCTTGTAGGTATACCTAATGTGCAGCAGTGGTAAGAAGGTTAAGAGATCGTCATCTAATCTGGAGGAACCGGGTTTTGATTCCCAGCTCTGCTGCCCTGGCTGTGGAGGCTTAACAGGGAATTCAGATTAGCCTGTGCACTCCCACCATCGGCTAGGGTGACCTTGGGCTAGTCACAGCTTCTCGGACTCTCTCAGCCCCACCCACCTCACAGGGGTGTTTGTTGTGAGGGAAGGAAGGGCAAGGAAGTTGTCAGCCTTTGGGTCTCCTGCAGGAAGGGGATATAAATCCCAAACTCTTCTTCTTCTAATGGGCTCCCCATCTCTGCAATCCTGCATCACCCTTTTAGGCTGGCATCTTGGGGCGAGGTCACCCTCTTGAATAAGCATCCCCTGATCTCCTTCCGCTATGCCAGGGGGGCAGAGATGGTAACAGACAAAACATACACCCACCACATAATCTCACCATGACATGCCGGAAACCCTGTAGCCAGCCTAAAGGCTCAAGGTAACATGTTTCGAGACAGTAATCCAAATGTGAGGCTGATCCTTTAAAAATGCATTTCTCTGCAATGACTGTAGCTTGTACTATTATTATTATTATTATTATACACATAACAACACAGCGCACAAGTGTCTGGAATTCATCTCTGAATATTGCGACCTTCCCAAGGACCTAGGATATTAAGTGACTAGCATTAGAATATGTGCAGTTCCATGGCCTATTGGCCATGCTGGCAGGGGCTGATGGGAATTGTAGTCCATAACATCTGGAATGCCAAAGGTTCGCCACCACTGTCCTAGAGCACTGACTACTAGTGGGATTACTGTTGTTCTTTTTTGCCACCATCGTCCAACTTCAATTTGTAGGTCCTTGTATTTCGTGATCTTTTTCCAGCTCTTTGTCCTCTACCCTGCTGTCAACTGGCACTGCAACATCTATGATCCAAACATGTTTTTTTCTCTATCGCTGTTATGTCTGGGGTGTTGTGTGCCAGGTGTCTGTCTGTCTGTATTCTAAAGTCCCAGAGTATTTTTGCTTCTTCATTTTCTGTGGTCTTCTCTGGCTTGGGCTCGTACCAGGTCTTGCTACAGGGCAGGCCGTACTTTTTGCAAAGGTTCCAGTGCACCATTGCTGCTAGCCTGTGACGTTTGAGATAGTCAGTTATTATTATTATTAGGCTTAGAGGCTGGCTTTCCCTGTCAAACAGGCTCAGAGCGGCCTACAACAGTTTGACCAACAACAGCTTTGACCAACAAAATCCAGCATCTTACTTACTACATTAGCACAACCAGAGGGGGAATGAATTAATTAGAAAATATAGAGCCGCTAAATTACACGTAAGAAAACAGGGGACAAGACCAGGAGGAGGAATGGGGGGGGGGGGGGGGGGGGGAAAGGCAGACTAGCCGGTTTACTTACGTTGTCATTATTGGGTTCCTCCTCAGTGGCTGCTTGAATACCATAAGCCAGAAAGCACAGAATGGCTCCGATCCACAGAAGGAGGGAAAACCCTCCAAACAGCTGCCGGCAGAACTTCACCCATTCCGGGGTGGTGGGAGGGGGGGTGAGGGCGTTGGGGCCGTCCCGAGCCAAGATTTCTGCGGCCCGCTCAGGTGTGAGGCCCTAAAACGACGATAATTCTGTTATAGCACACACTTAAGGAGAAGCCGCCGCTCTGCCCCTTAGCCTCAAATTGCACACATTCTGCTTCTCGTGAGGAACATTTCAAGGTTTCCTTCACAGGCTGGTTCGCTCTCCTCTCCCCCCCCCCGCCATAAAGGCTTTTTTGCATGGATGATAAGACAGACCCCCTCCCTCCCTCTGGTATAAGATAGTTCACCATTACATGAGAGGGCAACCCCCCCCCCCCCCCCCCCCGGCTCCCATTATCACTTTATAGCAGTCAAGGTCCTGACAATAATTGATAGTACAGTAGTACTATGAGGAACAAGGAACATCCTCTTTCCAAGACTTGAAAGCCAGCCAGATAAGAACCGATGACCTTTGATTGGGACACAGCAGGATGGAAAAGTCAGTCAAAGTCTCACCGCCCTCCCCCAAACGCAGACACGGTATTAAGCGTAAAGAGATTCTTTGGCCGCTGCGAGAACCGTATATCCTCACCCGGCTCAGGTCAGTTCCGTACTTCCGATGAAGTTCGTCGAGGCTCAGCTTGTGATCTTCCTGTGAAGGCAAAGAGATTGTCGACGTGTGATTTGGGACGCTCACGAGGGACACTCCTCCGCACAGCGAGGGTACCAACATGGCCTCCTTACTGCAGAAAGATCTCCTGTTCTGTTGGGTCCCAGCCAAACACCCGTTCAGCTGAGCAATCATGTATTAATCATGCTGGACTGTGTACAACTTTGGAACAAGAACAACCAACAGATGTTGCTACTCCAGTCACCCCCCCCCCCCCAAACCATCCCCTGGTTGGCTGCAGCTAAAAAAGAAGAATGTAGAAGGAACCATTTAGGTTAACTGGGAACTTCCAAACACACTCCTGTAGTTTCTATGGCACCCCGTACTTAGTAGGGGAACTGAAATCTTCCCCTTCAGGTCTCCCAACTCCTCTGCTATATGGTGACCAAAGAAACCGAGCTGAGACACTCAACTGAGTCTTCTATAGCCAGTGAAGTCATGGGCAAAACTCCAGTCGTGGCCTGCTCTTGCTCTTGACATGGAAGGCCGGCAGTCGGCCTTGCTCCAATTTCTCAGGACAGGGTGGAAACATCTACAGTACTTAACACAGAATGGCAGAAGTGTTTCCGCTACGTTGTCCTCTAAAGTCAAAAGCACCTGCCCATCAATTAAGTCGTCCAAGCAGAGGCGTAGCTCCAAGGGGACTGAGGGGTGCACAATGCACCGGGCGGGCGCCCCTGTGGGGACGTGGCGAGGGCGTTCCGGAGGCGGGACAGGGGACGCACCAGCGCACCGGGCGTTTTTCCCCCCTTGCTACGCCTCTGTGTCCAAGCATCTGTAGCAAATTGTCTACTGTGTTCCCAGAAATCACTGCGAGACAGTTATGTCCAGTTAAGCAAAAATCACTATAAAACGCTTCTGGTTCCCAAGAATGTTGCCAAAGGAGCAGCAGTGGCGTAGGAGGTTAAGAGCTCGTGTGTCTAATCTGGAGGAACCGGGTTTAGATTCCCAGCTCTGCCGCCTGAGCTGTGGAGGCTTATCTGGGGAATTCAGATTAGCCTGTGCACTCCCACACACGCCAGCTGGGTGACCTTGGGCTAGTCACAGCTTCTCGGAGCTCTCTCAGCCCCACCTACCTCACAGGGTGTTTGTTGTGATGGGGCAAGGAGATTGTCAGCCCCTTTGAGTCTCCTACAGGAGAGAAAGGGGGGATATAAATCCAAACTCTTCTTCTTCTCTGAGACTCTGATACTGCAGCGCCAAGTACTGACTGAGGAACCAGGCAGCTGAAGCGGCCATTTTCCCCCACTACAGTACCTGGGGAATGAGCTAAAAGGCTATAATATAGCATATGGCCCATGGGATGAACTACAGAATACAAACTTACCCTGTGCCCACTGGCAAACCAAACTTATTATATTAAAAAAACCACACAAAGGAGAAAAGGTGCAAGTGTTCTTATTCAAGTGATTATGATTACGCTGTTGGTCAGGGGACATGGCAGAGGTAATAGCAGAAAACTGTCCCTTCGAGTGACTCCCAACAAGAAATTTATCTCTCTTTCTCACAATACTAGAACCAGGGGGCATACACTGAAAATGCTGGGGGAAAGAATTTAGGACTAATAAAAGGAAACACTTTTTCACGCAACGTGTGATTGGTGTTTGGAATATGCTGCCACAGGAGGTGGGGATGGCCACTAACCTGGATAGCTTTAAAAGGGGCTTGGACAGATTTATGGAGGAGAAGTCGATTTATGGCTACCAATCTTGATCCTCTTTGATCTGAGATTGCAAATGCCTTAACAGTTCAGGTGCTCGGGAGCAACAGCTGCAGAAGGCCATTGCTTTCACATCCTGCATGTGAGCTCCCAAAGGCACCTGGTGGGCCACTGCGAGTAGCAGAGAGCTGGACTAAATGGACTCTGGTCTGATCCAGCTGGCTTGTTCTTATGTTCTTAAGCTGAAAAAGGAATGTCCAGTACAGTGGTTCTCAACCTTCCTAATGCCGCGACCCTTTAATACAGTTCCTCATGTTGTGGTGACCCCCAACCCTAACATGTATCCATTTTACAGATGGAGAACACTGATGCACAGCGTCTTAGGCGACCCCTGTGAAAGGGCCGTTCGACCCCCAAAGGGGTTGCCACCCACAGGTTGAGAACCACTGGTCCAGTACCACTGAAGAAGGAATCAGAACCCTGTATTATCACAGATAGGGTTTTGGGCTGGAATATTGTTGCACACTGAGAAATTTTCATGGACTTTGATGCTAGTCTGGAACATTGTCATATACTTAGAAATTCTCATGGACTGTGAGGCATATAAAATTCCTAAGAAAGGAGTGTGCATTACAATAGCAGGATGCACATTAACAGCAATCTGTGTTTGTAGTCTTTGTCGTTTGTGTATATGTTTTTGTTGCACCTTCATATAGGAATAAGAGCATTTGCACTTTTCCCCTTTACGTGGTGTATTGTATATTAAGTATGGTTTGCCAATGGGCGCAGAATGGGCTACGAGAGACCGAGCAACAATTTAGGAAGTCCTCGGGCTAATCTGATCTTCACCATGAACTCACTAGACACTCTTAGGCAAGATGTCCTTTGCAATGTGGGAATAATCTGGCCGCCCAGCAAGATTACAACACACTGGAAAACACCGAAGATGCTAACAGACGGAGTGGGCACCGCCAAGCGTCCATCTTGGGCATTTAACAGTAGAAGCTGGATGCGGGATTGTTGAAAGACAACAGGAGAAAAGGAGCAAACAAGGAGCAGAGAAAATGAAACTTCGCAAAGTACCTATCTAAACCTGACAGGAGACTATACTTATCTCCACACCCCAACCCCTCCTTTACAAGTTCAACCTCCAATGCTGTTGCGAAAGCCGTGAAGTTACTCACCAATGAAACTTCCTTCTTCAGTTCATCCATGTCCTTCTCCTTCCCCTTCCCTTTTTTCTTCTTGGCGCCATGCTCAGACGTCGCTGCTGGCTCATATTTGTCACGCCCGGTCTACAAGAAATCAGAGTGGCGACAATAAGGAGAAGGTGGCAACATATGCAACCGAGTTGATGTATCTCTCCAGTTCTGGTTGGCAGCAGCCCCCCAGAGCCTCATTCTAAGATCCCCCCGTGTGGGGATGCGTCATCCAACACGGAATCTGGTCATCTGCTTTGTTTTAATGAAGCGCGCTCTCTCTCAGAGCCGTGCCCTCTGCTGTCGAACTCAGAGGCAGTTCTTTGTGGCAGTGCAAGTGTATTTGGGGACACACGAGTCCCCTTGGGCATGTGTAATGAAGCAAGCAATCGCTGGACCTGAAATACAAGATGGAGCTTTACCAGACATTTGCGGAATGCGGCACTGTTGACCGAAGGGGCGGGGGGGGGGGGGGGCCCATCCAATGTTTATAAAGCAAATACAGACAGCTCCAGTTTAGAGAAACGCCAGAGGCTGAGTAACTATCATGCTGGAGCACAAGAATGGAACGGCATATGGTACCCCTTGAAGACCACAGCTTCGGCCACAGGGTCCTCTCCAGAGGTCACCATACTTCAAAGATGGTAGAGAATGTAAGAAACTGAGCACCAAGAAAGCCAAACCATAGATCAGGGGTCTGCAACCTGCGGCTCTCCAGACGTTCATGGACTACAAATCCCATCAGCCCCTGTCAGCATGGCCAATTGGAACACGAACGTCTGGAGAGCCGCAGGTTGCAGACCCCTGCCATAGATTAAAGAAGTCCTATTAACTACTGATCTGCCACCATACGATCCAACTGTGTTCCGGGTGCTTGTTGTGGGATTTCCGGGCTACGTGGCCGTGGTCTGGTGGTGTTAGCTCCTAACATTCTGCCCACATCTGTGGCTGAAATGTTCAGAGGAGTATCACAGTAAGATGTGTTTCTCTCTGTGGCCCAGTGCGAAGTGATTTGTGTTGTTGAGTAACTACCGGTATTTGTCCTTCTCTTATGTGGAAGGGGATGGGGCGAATGCTGATAGACAGAATAGGCACCCTTGCTCATCCATTACTGAATAATTATAATAAATAATAATAATTATTAATAATCAATAAACAATAAGTGTAACAGTTAACACTCCCTCTCACCTGAGGACATACCTGGTGCCCAACTACACAAATCACGCCGCACTGGGCCATGGAAAGGCACACATCTTCCCGTGACCCGCCTCTGAAGATGGCAAGCACAGATGTGGGTGAAACAGTTGCTAAACCTACCAGACCATGGCCGTGCAGCCCAGAAAACCCATGACAGCCAGGTGATTCCAGCTGCGCAAGCCTTTGACAATTCACTGCAATCCGAGTCCTAAAACAACACAACAGAAGTCCTTTCGCGAAGATAATGGAAGGATGAGCCCTTCACTTTTCCTTGAAGTGTTTTTGGGGGTGGGGGTGGGGGGGAAGGCAGAACTACCCAGCAGGTGTCCACAAGTGTCCCACCTTCCAGAGGACCAAATCCCCCCCCCCCCCGATAGTTCAAGCTAGCTGATCTCCTTAGCTTAGATCAAAGGTGTCCAACTCTGGCGCTTAGATCAAAGGTGTCCAACTCTGATGTTCATGAACTACAATTCCCATCAGCCCCTGCTGGCACGAGCAATTGGCCACGCCAGCAGGGGCTGATGGGAATTGTGGTCCATGAACAGCTGTTTCCCTTTAGGGGTGATAATGATTATGCCTTGCTGGCAGTGATCCAACTGGTGGAGCTGTTCTCACTTGCGATGCAATACTTGCATACACAGGGTTTTTCACATTCAAAAATGTAAAACTGACCCAAGCCCATGAGCAATTTTTCACAGCTCTTGCTGATGCAAAGACTGGGCAATTTGGGATAGCACTAGGGGGAAAAAATCTACTGTGAAAAAACTCTTTTTGTATGAGAAATACTTTGGTCTTACAAAGTATTTCACTTATTGGGGTGCTGGGTGGTTTCCGGGCTGTATGGCCGTGTTCTAATAGCATTTTCTCCCGACGTTTCACCTCCATCTGTGGCTGGCAACTTCAGAGACAGGCATGCCAGCCACAGATGTAGGCCAAAATGTCAGGCGGAAATGTTACGAGAACACGGCCATACAGCCTGGAAACCACACAACACCCCAGTGATTCCGGCTGTAAAAGTCTTCGACTATTTCACTTATTCTACATATACTATTTTGTGCTGCCTGAGGAATCACGGAGCTTAAATGTAAATAATGTTGGTATCAATACGCTATGACATATTTAATAGTAACATAAAGAGTTCAATGTTTCAACATTTCACTTAATATCCAAACACTCTGGCCGGCTTCCAATTGTGCCCCTCTGGGAAAGCTTTTGCCGAAAGAAAACATTTTCTTTTGTTTGCTCCAGAATTTCTCCTACGCCTTCTACTGTCGTTTCTTCCTGTCTCCCATTGTCTCCCCATCGGAGGAAAATGTAAAAGGCCAGGTGCTCTGCTGGCACCAGGTGTGTCGGTGTGCCAAGCTTCCAAGTGTTGGGCAAGCTTGCAACTCACCTTGTAAAAACGCTAATGCCTTTAAATGCCGCAAACGTGGCAGGTCGCATCATTTTAGCTAAGGGCTACGTAATAAATATTGCGCGAGGTTGCTCAATCGGTAAAAGAGGTGTGAGTTTGACGGGGGAAGTGCTGCATGGATTTCGATCCCATTCCTAATTCCACCCCACAACAACCCGTGACAAAATTTGTGGATGTTTTACACCACTTCCTGAGCCTCCTCAGCTAACCTTCCTCCAGCTGCTGTGTCGGCCTCACTTGGAGGGACCCCTCCACGGCTCGATCAGTTCCAGGGCTTAACCCCAAAATGGAGCAGGGGATCCCCAATGTGGTGCCCATGGGCACTATGGCACCGCCAATCCCTTTTCTGACACCTGCCAAGTGTTTTTGGGACGCGGGTGCTGCCAGGGAGTTTTTACCCAGCGAGGCTTCTTCCTGCCACCACAATTAAAAAAAAATCTACACTGTGTTACTGAAGTTCAGCTGTGGCAACCATTTTGCAACCAGCTCCGCCTCCTGCAGCCGCCATTTTGCAGCACTCGTTCCGTTGCTGTGCCCACTGGGCTGTGTCGGAATCATAAATGTTCCTGCAGGCTCCAAGAGTCGCTCTAGGAAAGGTACCAAACCCCAGCCAAAAAGGGGAACCTGTGCCAAGATAGATAAAGCCCCCCCACCCAATTAAGCCAATTTGTACCCTTGCTAGAGCAGGGGGGCACAACTTCAGGAGGAGGGGAAAGGAGTGGTCAAGAGCAGTGGACAGTAATCTGGAGAACCGGGTTTGATTTCCCACTCCTCCACACGAGCAACTGATTCATATCTGGTGAACTGGATTTTGTTTTCCCCACTCCTGCCCATGAGGCCTACCAGGTGACCTTGGGCTACTTGCAGTTTTCTCAGAACTCTCTCAGCCCCACTGACCTCTCAAGGTGTCTGTTGTGGGGAGAGGCAGGGAAAGGCGCTTGTAAGGTCCTTTGAGTCTCCTTCAGGAGAGAAAAATGGGGTATAAATCCAAACCCGTCTTCTTTTTCTCCCTTCGTCCCCAAGATTTCTGGGCTCCCATCAGATGATCCTGGCGTAATATACACGGAAAACCGCACTGTACATGCCGTCAGGACCAGGGTTCGATATCCTAAGCAAGCCAAGACCTCACAAGGTGTCTGTTGTGGGGAGAGGAAGGGAAAGGAGGTTGCAAGGCACCTTGAAGAAGAAGAGTTTGGATTTATATCCCCCCTTTCTCTGCTGCAGGAGACTCAAAGGGGCTTACAATCTCCTTGCCCTTCCCCCCTCACAACAAACACCCTGTGAGGTGGGTGGGGCTGAGAGAGCTCCGAGAAGCTGTGACTAGCCCAAGGTCACCCAGCTGGCGTGTGTGGGAGTGCACAGGCTAATCTGAATTCCCCAGAAAAGCCTCCACAGCTCAGGTGGCAGAGCAGGGAATCAAACCCGGTTCCTCCAGATTAGACACACGAGCTCTTAACCTCCTACGCCACTGCTGCTCCTTGAGACTCCTTACAGGAGAGAAAAATGGAATATAAATCTAAACTCTTCTTCTTTTTCTCCCTTTGCCCCCAATATTATACACTGAGAAGCCCACTGCACGTACGAACTGGACCAGGGCTCAATTTCCTAAGCAAGCCGGGCCAGTCCAAGTGTTGCCTGTTGACGGCACAAAGACGCTCTGCAGCCAAAAACCTTCCATTCAATTTTTTAATCACTGCTCAGGTGTACAAACTCGGCTACGCAACGTGCACATACCGATGTGCATATCTTTCACTTTAACTCAAATCCTAAAAATCTTCTGCTCATAACTGGCACAACAAAGAACAGGCTGGCTTTTCACAGCCTGGGAAAGTGAGGGTCTCTGCTCCAAACTGGGTGCTTAGCTTGGACCGGGTGGGGGGAAGCCACCTTGCCCTTCTCTACTCACCCCAGGCTATTTTTAACACCCGAACCCACCCCGGCCACAACTCTTGACGGGGGCGAGCAGAAATATGCTCACGTCAGAGCGAATGAAAAGAGGTCTGTTCTTCCCCCGTTTCGCTCGCAGGACACTGAAAACCCTGAATGACTCAAGAGGCGAAGTGGAATATTTACGTGCCTCATACTTCTGGAGGGCCGTGTAGCCTTTGGAAGAACACCACGGGCTGTTTCTTAATAGGCGAGATGGAACATTTGTCCTGGGCACAAGAGACAAGAGCCGAGCGTAAAAAGCATCACATTCTTCGTCTCCTGCGTGCTGGAAGGGTTTTGTGTGTGTGTGTATTGGTGGGAGGGGGAGAGGAATCCAATTAAAAACAATTTCTTTGGGTTTCCCCCCCCCCCCCAGGTAAACCAGTAGTTATTTCCACTTCAGTTCTTTCGGCTTTAAACAACGAGATTAATGCCATCTTGGGTTAACACCAGACCGGCACGGCAGACGCCTGAACGCTGGGTGGATTTTATTGCGTCTTCCTTTTCCAGCTCGAAAGGGAAGTGCGACTTATGACTCATGAGCAGGGAAATGCACACAAAGGGCCTGATTTATTCTTCCAATATCCTCTGCAGTCTCTCTCTCCTCCTCAGCCCCCAACTCCGGCCACTGCTATTTCAAAAAATAGGCTGCATGGATCAGGGTTCTCCACGCTAGGTGTTTTTTCCCCCCAAATGCAATTCATGTAGGTGTAGAAGTCTGGAATGCACCCATCCCAGGTCCTTGAGAATTATTTCAGTGTATTTAAACATTATGCAGCTGTATTGTTGAAGGCTTTCACGGCCGGATTCAACTGGTTGTGGTGGGTTTTCCAGGCTGCGTGGCCGTGGTCTCGTAGATCTCGTTCCTAACGTTTCTCCTGCATCTGTGGCTGACATCTTCAGAGGTGTATCACAGAGAGAAGTGTGTTACGCACTGTGTTTTGTGAGAAGGATTAATCCCACTAAACATTCCCTTCGCACTAGACACAGCGCGTAACAGACTTCTCTCTGCGATACACCTCTGAAGATGCCAGCCACAGATGCAGGCGAAACGTTAGGAACAAGATCCACCAGACCACGGCCACACAGCCCGGAAAACCCACCACAACCATTATGCAGCTGGCTCGGGGCACCATTGGCCAATCTGCTGAAGCAGACTCCAAGGGACAGGGCGATCACCCGAAAAGCAACTCCTGCCTTTGGCGAGGGGCTCACGGGATGTTCGGTTCAGATGCAGCAAAGAGACTGTAAGAATTTGGGCACCATGACCCGGTTGCTTCATCGCTGGGTCCATGACAGGCCGCCGAGAGACACAATGTCAACAAGGGCAAGGATTTGCAAAACCGGCTGACCCCTGGCAAAGTGACGAGGTATCCAAAGAAACGCAGTCCAGAGCGGGAATGGGAGCCAGGACCTCACGGGCGCTGCCGGCAGGCTGTGCGCTCCCATGAGCTTTGCGGAAAATTGAGAACAGAAGACAAAACTACGGGGGAAGAAGGAGATGCCAGCCAATCTAAACCGACAGCACGCAGCTGCTTAAGTTGGCTATCGAAAGAAAGAAAGCTATATGTTACAGGCCAGTGACATTTCCATTCCGTGAAGCAAACATGTTCAGTGAGTTGGGCGCATCCATCCATGTTGAGAAAATGTAAGTTTTCTTGTTGGAAGGGGGAGCGATGTTTGCATGTCCGCACCCCAAGCTGCATTTGAAAAAGTTCAGCGGTCCAAGTGAGTGGCATGGGGGAGGGAACGAATTCACAAAATCCGCCCCCTCCCCGAACTGAAAGGCACTTATGTTTTCTTAACTGCATGTTTGAAACCAAGCCATGCAAAGTACATGCTGGAATGGCTCATGCGTGCTCAAACGAAAGCAAAGCAAAGATCTACAGCTGCCAATGAAACCGCATTTTGATGTATGCGCCCATCTTCTGCACATCACATTCCCTTGGCCGCTCCACATCAGGGAAGAAGCGAGAAACGTTCTGTTGGCAGGATGGCACCTACAGAACAGTTCTATCCGAGCATTTTAGAAACCTGCCAACTTACAAGGAAAAGGATGGGTGGGTTTTAGCACACGGCCTCGTTTGCTCCCGACTGCGTCAGAAGCACACACCACCTCAGGACAAAAATCACACAGCAACGCACGCCAAAAGTAATGTTAATCACATACACATTTCACGCCAACTGTTCGCCCTTCCAGGAACATTTTTGAAACACCCAGGCGATCTGAACATACAGACAAGCCGGGCCACAGGGTGGCTAGATTACGTTACAGTCAACTTTTGAGACCAAGAACGGTCCGACGAGGCACCTCCGGCCAAGAGACTTCAGCCTCTCCCCACCAAAAAAACATCTCAGGTAGCGCGTGTTAGGAAAAACCTTTTTCTCCAACACGGCAGCTGCCAGTCAGAGCAGGCAATGCTGAACGAGGCTGACTCCATTTAAGGAAGCGTCATCATTTCCACTCGCTGAGCGGGGAGGATTCTGACTCGTCTCACAAGGCTGGCGAGAGAACTAGCAAAATAAGGGACGTGACAATAGAGGCTGAGGGCTGATTTGGGGAATAAAAATGGCCGCCAGCAACGAGAGGGCATCATGCATTCGATTTAGGATTTGATTCATAGGCCACCTTTCCCCCAACGACAGGCTCAGGATGGCTCACAAACAGTCAATTTAAAATCCCATTTAAAATGGGAGTGTGGCTGCTTCAGGCCCCTTCCGCACACACAAAAAAATGCGTTTTCAAACCACTTTCACAACTGTTTGCAAGTGGATTTTGCTATTCTGCACAACTTCCAAGAGCACTGAAAGCAGTTTGAAAGTGCATTATTCTGCATGTGCGGAATGAGCCTTAGAGGAGATCCAACGATGGGTACTAGCCACGAGGGCCAAATGGAGCCTCTGTATCCAGAGGCTCTAAACCTCTGAAATCCAGAGCTAGGAGGCGGCCTTCAGGGAAAGGCCTCAGCTTCCACGTCCTCTTCTTGCTCCTGAAGGGCAACTAGTTGGCTGCTGCGTGAGACAGGATGCTCATGGACCTCTGATCTGATCCAGATGGGCTCTACTTTGGTTCTTAACACCCACCCCCTTCCCGGAGCAACTGAGGAATTCCAGACTGCAAGCATCTCTTTGGGATCCTTGCAAGCAACGAAAACACAGTGCAGTACTTTGAAGAAGAAGAAGAGTTGGATTTATATCCCCCCTTTCTCTCCTGTAAGGAGACTCAAAGGGGCCTACAAACTCCTTTCCCTTCCCCCCCCTCACAACAAACACCCTGTGAGGTAGGTGGGGCTGAGAGAGCTCAGAAGAACTGTGACTAGCCCAAGGTCACCCAGCTGGCGTGTGTGGGCGTGCATAGGCCAGGGGTCTTCAAACTATGGCCCTCCAGATGTTCATGGACTACAATTCCCATCAGCCCCTGCCAGCATGGCCAAGTGGTAGGACTCATGGGAATTGTAGTCTATGAACATCTGGAGGGCCATAGTTTGAAGACCCCTGGCATAGGCTAATCTGAATTCCCCAGATAAGCCTCCACAGCTCAAGTGGCAGAGCGGGGAATCGAACCCGGTTCCTGCAGATTAGAGCACACCTGCTCTTAACCACTACGCCACTGCAAAGCCAGGGGAGGGATTGGCCACCGAGTTACCCCGCTATCGCAATGTGTTTGGGGGAGGGTGCCTTGTTTATTCCAACAGCACTCAGCCTGCATGCGAAGGGGGGGGTGGGGAAGCAGGAGGCGTGCTCGGCGGTGAGGACAAGCAACAGAGCCGCTTGGTCGGTCAGGACAAGATAAACTCCCGAGCGCATTGAAAACAAAGTCCCAAGAACGGTTCTGTTATTGCAGTGACCTCATTAAAACAGCATCTCGAGGCATGCCGGAGGCGCCACTGTTTGGAGGCTTCAGCCACAGTTGCCGGCAGATCGGCACCCTGGCCAGGTAAACCCCAGGGAGATGCAGGTTTTTGGCACCCGGGGGGTTTGGGGGCCGAAAACTAACAAACAAAAAATAACCACGGCAACGCTTGGCCGGATTGGATACCCAACGTACCCTTCAGGGTAGGCTGGGTGAGACTTGCCATTAGCCAGTTTCAAAGCTACGTTGGGAAACAAGATGGACACTAGAAAGACGAGCAACTCCATTTGAATCCAGTTGCGGCTTCGAGGTCCCACTGGCCTCAAATCTAGTTGTTCTACTGGAGACCAGCCTCTGAAACCATCTTCATAGAAATGAGCAAACTCTGGACAAAATAGGGCACTTCCTGCAAGGTTTCCCACGGATGGGGACTGGTTTAAGGGCTAGGATTAACGTTTTAACCCCACATGTTTGTCCACGCTTAAAACGGTTTAAAAATGGCTGCCTACCCAAAAGGATGCAGTTGATTTCTACAGTCAGGCACCTTCTGAATGGAGGCAAAAAGGCGTGTAGGAAACGGTGCCAGCCGGTGCCAATCCTGCTCCAAAGTCAGAGTTTTGGGTCCAATTCAAGGCGCAACAGAGCTCTTAACAGCATGGGGTGGCACAGGCTTGTTGTCTACAGCGGGTTCTTTTTTTGGTGCCTCCCCCCTCAAGCCTACCTTGAATCCCAAAGGCCAAAAGTTTTGGACCGCCAGGCTGCAGGTTCAGCCAGTATGGAAGGAATCGTTCTGTGCATGCTTCAGGAAGATCTTCTAGAACAGGGGTAGGGAACCTGCGGCTCGAGAGCCGCATGCGGCTCTTCTGCCTCTTTGCACCAAGTGCTCCATTTATCGCAGCCGCTGGTCTTCCATCCTTGCCCAATTCTGCAGGCAGCATGGCGTACGCATTAACTGCCCGCGAAATGCCAGCTAGGCTGGGCAAGCGGTTTCCCCCCTTCGCCTGCCCCATTGGAGCGGGGCGGGCGCTTTCCTGGCGGCCTGCAAGGCCAAGCCGCTGGCCCAATCCTTGCCCGCCCTGCAGGCAGCAGGGCGGACGCATCCATGCGCTTCTCAGAATGAGTGGAGTAAAAGGTTAAAAAACCCAATATATACAGTGTTATCTTTATTTTAAATGTCAAAAATTATTTGCGGCTCTAAGTGTTTTCTTTTCCCATGGAAAATGGGTCCAAATGGCTCTTTGAGTGTTAAAGGTTCCCTACCCCTGTTCTAGAACCAGAGAAGGCCATCTAAGATGGGTGAGAAACCCTGTGCCATCCGACTAGTAGGCAGTGCAAGAGGGAGCAAGCTTGTTTTCTGCTGCCTCAGAGACCAGGATACGGCGTAACGCACAGGTGTCAAACTCGCGGCCCTCCAGATGTAATGGACTACAGTTACCATCATCCCCTGCCAGCATGATTCTGGCAGGGGATGATGGGAACTGTACCATCTGGGAACTGTACCATACCATCTGGAGGGCCGCGAGTTTGACACCTATGGCGTAATGGATTCAAGGTGCAGGAAAAGAGATTCCACCTAAACATTAGGAAGAACTTCCTGACCGTCAGGGCTGTTCGACAGTGGAATTCACCGCCTCGGAGAGTGGTGGAGTCTCCTTTTTTTAAAACAGAGGTTGGATGAATATATGTCGGGAGTGCCTTGATTGCGTGTTCCTGCATTGCAGGGGGTTGGACTTGATGGCGCTTGTGGTCTCTTCCAACTCTATGATTCTATTAATTCTCTTCCAACTCTATGGTTCTGCCCAGATCGGCACCCGGCACCTGGAACATCGTTTCAAACTGAGCGCCAACGTTGCTCACAGCAGAACAACCAATTTCATAATTTCTGCCACGCAGGGAATCGGCTTGCATAGATCAACGCCCGACAGGCCGTTTTATTTTCTCCGTCTCGCAGATGACTTTATTCTCTCACACAAAAAAACCAACCACCATTAAGTTGCATCAAAGTACGCTAGGACAGAGAAGCAACAGCCACTCTACTCCCCCTTTTTGGGGGAAATGTAGTTATATTCTAATTATATTCATGTAATTTTCCTTCAGAAATGAACAGAACGGCCATTGCTTCTCTGTCTTAGCGTACTGTGGTGCAAATTAAAGTTTTTGGTGCTCAGAAGAGTTTATGGTTGCTGTCGAATCAAGGGGTAATATTTTTCTTAGTTGCTGCAGGTGAGGGAGAGGGTTGAACTGTAAGCTCAAAGGTTGGAGAGGGTTTTTTTAAAAAGAAAAAACTCCACCTTGAGCACAGTTGTTTTCTACGTGCAAACACTTCTGAGGTTTTTAAATTATTTATTTCAGGCCTGGAAGAATTCCTTGAATGACCCAATGAAGGCCAGCACGCTGCAAACAACGGCTTCCGGGCATCTTTTCCTTTCCTTCCCGTGACGAAGAATTCTGCAAAACCTGACAGTCAGGCTTATTGCGTTGACTTCTCCAGGCCTAAATCCTGCCACTGTCCCCTCTCCAAGTGCTCAAGACAGGCCTCCAAATGAAGTTTGAGAAGCCGCTGGGGTAGGAAATGTGCCCCTCACATGATCAGCCGGGCCTTTCTCTTCTGATAAGAGGCCACAGTACTCATTCCCAGGAAGCGGTCTTATCGCCCATGCGAGACATGCTAAGAGAGTCTTCAGTTCCAAGGGTGAGGGAAGCTACCCCAAGGAATCGTGCAAAATTGCGAATCTGGTGATCCCTGGCTTGAGAAAGATCCAGCTAGCCTCACATAAGGGCAGTGTCTTCTTGCGAGTGGCCCCCCACCTGATGGAACACTCCGTTTAGCGAGACCAGGGCCCTGAGTCAGTTTCCCAGGGCCTTAAGAACTGTTCCACCTATGGCTTTTGAAATCACTTCTGTACTGCCCTGTTCATCCCAGCCTATGTTTCCTACTGGTCTGGGCTATAAAATTATCAGGACTTCTGCTGCCAGTTTCGATTAGATTTCAAATCATATTTATATTTCATGAGTTTTACTGTATCGTAATTATGGGAAGAACGGAAGCCGCCCTGAGCCGGTAAAGGGAAGGGTGGCATATGAATGCAATAATAAATAAAACTGCAACAACCGTTTTTCTAGTGAAAGGATGACATGGTTGGGGCAGATCCCAGGGACACAAAACCCCGCCCAGCTACGCCACTCTTTCCACACACCCCAGTTCATCTTGTGAACCAAACAGCACCTTCTGCCGCAGAAACAATTGTGCTCTACAATACCGCAACCAGATGGCCACTTCCAATAGCCCATGCCACCTCACCCACGGGCAATGCCTCCCCTTCAGTTGCTACCTTGCTTCCCCCGAACTAGACTGGCAGATTGTTGGTGCCAAGATCTATTCCCAACACATATGTGCATACACACACACATCTGGATAACCGCCACACATTTCTGCCAGCTGCCATGGATGGCACTACCTTCAATTTAGAATTAAGTGCCTGGAAGGTTGAGAAAACATTTAAACTACTGAATGTCAAAACCTTGCTACACACTAAAATCATCTACACCAGGGATCTGCAACCTGCGGCTCTCCAGATGTTCATGGACTACAATTCCCATCAGCCCCTGCCAGCATGGCCAATTGTAGTCCATGAACATCTGGAGAGCTGCAGGTTGCAGACCTCTGATCTACACATATCTCGATCGTACAAAACAACACAATAAGACTTTTTAAAAACTCTAGCAAACGGACACGTTTCGACCAAACAAGCTTCCTCAGTGGTTAAAATTAACGCTTCTAATACCTCAGTTGTAGATGAACTTAAATCCATTTGCTCAAGACTAAAAGGCTTTCCTATGACTGAGGCATTATAAGGTTTTGCCTTGACAGAATTGGGCATGACTGGCACATTATATTGTACTTTTAAAGAGGAAATAGTTGTTATTTGTAATCTGGAAGCTTGACACTATGTTAATGTAGTAATTTTGACTACTAAGAAAGGCCGTTTGGCTGAAATGTGTCTGATGGAGTCAAAAAAAGTTGCATTGTGTTATTTTGTTTGTGCACTTCCCTCAATTTATCACTTCATGAGGCAGCAGAAAACAAACTGTGCGTTGCTACACAAGGGAACGGTGAGGCTTCGCGGCTGCATCAGATCCAGAACAGTACAGTAACTGTTCAAGGCAATGCTTCCGTTACCGTAAAGGGATAAAGGAGTCCCAAATTAACTGTTGGCCCTGTAAATTTCCAAGCCTCCATAAAAGGACTCTTGTTTGAGAAACACGCAGAAACATTTAAAAAAAAACAACTCTGTCGCTACTCCTACAGAGAATGATGTCTGATACTGCACTTTTAAGGACATGAATTCCAATTCATTATCTAAGCCAACATTATTCAAGCTCAGGATCCAAAGTGATCTAGGGTCACGGGAGGATCAAATTACTCCCATTGTGTTTTCATTTATTTATAG
Organism: Sphaerodactylus townsendi; assembly: GCF_021028975.2. Lineage (NCBI taxonomy): Eukaryota > Metazoa > Chordata > Lepidosauria > Squamata > Sphaerodactylidae > Sphaerodactylus > Sphaerodactylus townsendi. Next base: position 114,215,031 of record NC_059431.1, on the reverse strand, counting down.
TGCCACTTGTTTCAGATTCATACGGAACGTTTCCACTTTTTAAAAAAACAACCCCACCCAGTTGTAGCTCACAAAATAATACTACAACCCCTGCCATGTAACCACCACATTTGTCTAAAGACTGCTGGGGGAAAAATACACATCTTCAAACTACTGCACCCGGCTTCGGCGCATTTGAGGTCAGATGCCCAGGGAAAATGGGTGCAAGTTTTTGGGCCACCATTACTGCAGATGGCAAATGCAGCAGAAGGCAAAAAAGAGAACAATTTCATGAGCTCACCAGAGTGGGCGAAGGAAGAGAACAGACGGCCAGCTTGCAAAAAAGAATATTTCTCAACAACCTTTTGGAGCAAGGATGCAGCTCTGACATTATCAGAACTGTAAGCAAGGAAAGCAATCCATCCCAGCCATTTAAAAACCAGTAACCAAGCCACTGGTAACAAGGGAAAAAACCCTGCTTATGAGTCAGATGTGTGGTGAACATCAGAGTATTTTCACTGCCAGCCGCTTGGATGAGAAAATGGAAATTTTGGCCTCGCAACAAAGAACTGGTCCCGCAATCTCTGACGCTCTGAGATCTTCGCCGTGGATTCTGGGTAAATACCTACGCTGGGGGAGGAAACTATTAAAATAATGGCAGATAAAAAAATAAAATGGACAGGTTTAAATGAGGTTTTTAAAAGAAGGTGGCTATTTAAAGCTTGGTTGTTTGTTTTTTTAAGTCTACACAAACGCACATTGATTCGGCAAGTTGGCTTCGATACAGAGAATGAACGGACAGGTTCCACCGTGGCTGTCTGCCATGGTGAGCGAAGGGAACCTCCATAGTCAGAGGCAGTAAACCTCAGAAACACCGTGCTAGGAGGCAATATTAGGATAAGACCTCAGCCTCTATGTCAGTGATGGCGAACCTTTTTGAGTCCGAGTGCCCAAACTGTAACCCAAAACCCACTTATTTATCGCCAAGTGCCAACATGGCCATTTAACCTGAATGCTGAGGTTTTAGTTTAGAAAAAATGGTTGGCTCTGAGGCGTGTGTTACTCAGGAGTAAGCTTGGTGGTAGTCGTTGGCTTTGGCTTTGCTTTGAAGCAACCGCGGTATCTTCCAACAGGTGAATCAATGCACTTGCGTGAGTGGTTTATCTCAGAAGCAAGCCCCATTGCCAGCAACCGAGCTGCATGAAAATCAGTGGGGTTTAACAGTGCTTAACAGGGTTGCCTACACTGCTTCCCCAAAATTAGGTTTAATGCTAATAATCGAGCCCAGCGGCCCAGGCCAGCCTAGATGTGGGAGGGGGGGGCAATTCCGCCCCCCCATGACAAACTCTGTTTGCGCATGCCCACAGAGAGGGCTCTGAGTGCCACCTCTGGCACCCGTGCCATAGGTTCGCCATCACTGCTCTATGTCTTGTATGCTGGCCCTCCAGAAAGAACTACTGTGTGAGACCGGATGAATGATTAGCTGGATCACTTACAGGGCTGGCAATCTCCAAGTGGCCTATAGATTTCCTGCTTTTGCAAGTGAGTATGGAGTTTACTTTCCCTGGATAAAATGTCTGCTTTGGAGGGTGGACTCTTCCCAAACACCCCCCCCCCCAAGCCTCACCCCCACCCCCAAATCTCCAGGGATTTCCATTACAGACCCTAACTAGTGACTTCATCCTGAAGGCACTTCCTATGGTATAATCTAACTACTTTCAGACATGAAAATCTGGCACGAGAAAACGACGAGTATTTAGCACAACGAGAAATTAAGGCCTCCGGTCCCGGGTTGCTCGAACACATACCAAAGTCTGGAAATGGAAAATCCCAAGAGAAGGAGCCAATTTCAACCCTTTCCTTAAAACAATAAAGTTTTTTAAAGAACAGCCAAAAAAAAGCAAAGTGCTACAGGCCATTATCCACAACCTCGAATACAGCAGAGAGGAGACTCTCGAGCACGGAAAGGAATAGTTTGGAGCAAGCAGGTTACGTCTTGCAGCGACAGTCCTGTTACACAGGGGCCAAATCCCGACGTCTCTAACTCTGGGCAAAGAGCAAGAGGGAACCAGAGGGAAAAAAAAAACACCTTCACGCGGTTTCTCCGCCAGCACAGTACAGCCATTTTCCCTGCCGCTCATGCAAAACCAAACCTGGGAGTCTTCTGCGGTTTGTTTAACAAAAGCCGCGTCAAGCAAGCAGAGAAATTCTGCCGGCTGCAAAATGTCAGCTCTGTTTGTTTTCAGCATTGCCAAAGGAAGAAGCGCTGACGGCTCCAAACCGGTCCCTTTTCTATGCCGTCAGAAAGAAGATTAAAAATCACATTACGGTGGAGCAGTGTGTGGCCTGGGACTAGTTGTTGGCAGAAACCAGGCTTAATTTACGTTCGCCTCCTGGTCCCGACCCCCCACAACCACCAATTCTTAATTCCAGGGAAGTTAACAGCATACAGTCCAAAGCACCCCAGGGCCGTGTGGAGCCATTTCAGGGCCAGCTCAACGTTCAGCAACCTTTTTAAAAGCCAGACGTCTCTCCGTCTTCCCACGCACACACAAAGTTCAAGGGAAGTGACCCCCAGCCAGCTCCCTGGTCAAGGTGGGGCACAACAGCAACACCAAAGACACCGGCTGTCCGCACCATCTTACAAGAAAAGAAACACCACTGCATTCCACAAGGACTGGTCTGGATGGGACCAACGGCCCTTTCCGTTAGAGGAGCAGCAGTGGCGTAGGAGGTTAAGAGCTCGTGTATCTAATCTGGAGGAACCGGGTTTGATTCCCAGCTCTGCCGCCTGAGCTGTGGAGGCTTGTCTGGGGAATTCAGATTAGCCTGTGCACTCCCACACACGCCAGCTGGGTGACCTTGGGCTAGTCACAGTTCTTCTGAGCCCTCTCAGCCCCACCTACCTCACAGGGTGTTTGTTGTGAGGGGGGAAGGGCAAGGAGATTGTCAGCCCCTTTGAGTCTCCTACAGGGGAGAAAGGGGGGATATAAATCCAAGCTCCTCTTCTTCTCCTTCCCACATGCTGAATAATGACTCTGCAGGGCACTTTGCGAGCGGATTTCAATGGGTGAAAGAGCAAAAGCCTTTTGCAACTGACCGCCAAGGTGCACTGAAAGCAGACTGCATTCAACGAGCACGAAAGTCTAGCTGCCAAACAGGCCAGAGACCCAGAGAGCGGCCCCCCTGCCTTCCAGCTGGTGGGGTGAATTTTTTCCCCTAAACATTTTCCAGCACTGTTGCTTTTCCATTAAACATTTTCCACCCCACACATGTAAATAGAGATGATTTACCTGCCGTGTTGGATGGGCTTAATTCAAGCTACGAAACATAGCCAAAAAACACCCCCCACCCCCCCCCCCAACCCCCGCTTGGACATGCTGTAGGCTTAGACCTGCTTCCTTCGGCAAACGTTATTCCCATTTTGCTTCACAATAAATATCTCCAAGACTGACTGAAATGTGAATCAGAGTGTTTTTGCAGCCGCGGAAAATCAATATGCCCAGCAAGGAGGAGGCGAGGCGAGTCCTCTTCCCTCCCCCACAAAGGAAAAAACATTCTGGCAGGTTTTTCTTGGGAGGAAAGGGGGACCCCAAACAGTCTTGGGCTTTCCAACTGGGATCTGCACACCCTTTCCCCTATGGACAGGGAAGACGCAAAGCAAAAGGCCAGGCGCTCATTTCAACCCATTGCCAAAAGATTCCAGGAGGCCGGAATGAACTCATGGGGGGGTGGTGGTGGTGGTGGTGGTGGTTTCCGGGCTGGGTGGGGCAGCTGGCATCTCCAGAGCCATGCCATCTTTGGAGGCATTTAACCAAAGGCAACTGCCCGAATATCCGCCGGCCCTCGAAGCCCTGCTTAACCTAGAAAACTGGAAATACGTTTCATACTATTCCAACCCGAGAATGTCCCCGTCCAATCTCACATTACGTGCACATTTGCGCAATGTTGTCAATTGGCATTCGGTTGGGTGCTGGTTGGACTCACCCCCAAGGGCTGCAAATATGGCGGCCCTTAGGGGCACGCCAGCCACAGATGCGGGTGAAACGGGCAGGAGGAGCAAAAAAGACCAGGCTACGGCCACGCAGCCTGCAAAAACCCAGGCTGTTTTGCATGCAGGAGTCCCCCCCGCAGGCCTTGCAAAAGGAAACCTGCCGCGCGGGCCCAGCCTTGCAAAGCCGGGCGATTGCGCCACAAGAGGAAGAAGAGGCCACCTGGGCGTCCGCGCCACTTATGCAACCACCTGCCCGGCCCAGGCGGAACTTGACCCCGGGGGCACCGCCGACGGGCCCTTGGGGACGGGCCCGGGCGCGCAGGAGCCGTGCACAACGACGGGCTCCCCCGGGAGAAGGCGCAAGGCGTCGATCCGCGCCCCAGGCCGCCCGGCCGGCCCCTTCTCCCGGCGATCTCAACCCTCCTGCCCGGCTAAGAAGCCAGCCGGGCGCACGGAAGCCCCCGGGCCCCGAAGGCGCGCCCTCTCCAAAGCCCGGGGGGTGGCACCGCCAGCAAGATGGCAACCTGCGAAGGCTGCGTACAGCAGGGCGAGGATGGGGCTCGGGGGAGCTTCTGCGCCCGGCTTGGCTGCAGAAACGAGCGCGCAGGGCCTGGCTCCGGACGGCCGCCGAAAGCTGAGCGAGGCAAAGGAGGGAAGGGTTGGGGAGACGGCTCCCCGCACGCAGCAAGCTAGCCTTTCCGGGTCCAGTCCTTCGCTCTCCCCGCACGCAGCCACTTAGCCCCTCAAGGTCCAGTCCGTCGGCTCCCCGCTTCCTCCGGCGGCCAAACCCCACCCGCCGCGCGCAAAACAAAGCCCGCGGAATTGGCCCGGGGGAGCTCACCCCTTTGCCCATGTTGGCGGCGGCGCTTGGGGGGTTCGTTCCTTCCCGCGGGGGCTCCGGCCCTGGCGGCCACGTGCGCGTCCGAGCGGCGGCGGCGGCGGAGGAGGAGGAGGAGGAAGAGGAGGGCTCCGGCGCAACAGCCTCGCCGCCCGCCTACCAGCGCCGACCGAGTGGCCGAGCAGCCGCCCCGCCGCCCCGCATAAAGGCGCCTGGCCCGGCCCCGCCTGGCCCGCCCCGCTCTGGCTCCGCCCGGCCGGGAGGAGCCGCGCCAGCGCCGGGCCCGCCACGTTGGAGCCTGGGCGAGGGGGGCCGCGCGCCCTGCCGGTGCGCCCCCGCGCATCCCTGCGCTCTTGCCGGCGAGGAGTCGGGGGAGGCAGGGCAGGGGCCTTCGCGCGGCGCCCCAGGTCAGGTGGCCCATGTGGTTGCCAATTCCAGGCGGGGAGATTCCTGGAGGTTTGGAGATGCCTCTTGGGGCGCACGATGGGGGGCGCTGCGGTGGGGTACGCCCTCAAGGAAATATCCATGTTGTGCCTGGAGGTTGGCAGTCTTCACTTGGCCCTTTCTTAAGAGTGTGACTTAAGTTGTAATGCCAGGAAATCTCCAGGCTGGGCCGGGAGGTTGGCAATCTTGGACCAGTCCTGTCTTAGGAAGGAGTGTGACTTAAGTTGTAATGCCAGGAAATCTCCAGGCTGGGCCTGGAGGTTGGCAATCTTGGACCAGTCCTTACATAGGAAGGAGTGTGACTTCAGTTGTAATGCCAGGAAATCTCCAGGCTGGGCCTGGAGGTTGGCAATCTTGGACCAGTCCTTACATAGGAAGGAGTGTGACTTAAGTTGTAATGCCAGGAAATCTCCAGGCTGGGCCTGGAGGTTGGCAATCTTGGACCAGTCCTTTCTTAGGAAGGAGTGTGACTTCAGTTGTAATGCCAGGAGATCTCCAGGCTGGGCCTGGAGGTTGGCAATCTTGGGCCAGTCCTTACTTAGGAAGGAGTGTGACTTCAGTTGTAATGCCAGGAAATCTCCAGGCTGGGCCAGGAGGTTGTCAATCTCCAGCCTGCCCATTCTTAGGAGCATGACTTCAGTCATTCCCTGGGCGGGGTGTGAAAAAATACTGTGATGCCCCGAGGAGCACGTTTTGTACCTGGGGCCACCGAGGATGCCCATGGACAGCTTGTAAAGATAAGAACATTCACAGGAGCATGAATTGGACGTCTTCCCAACCCTTCCCTCCTAGTGCCAGTTTACCTGTGGGCACGGCATGGATTTCCCATGCAGGATCAGGTGCTTGTCGTCTCTCGATCGGACTGGACTGTGCTGGTTTTCCCCCCTTGGCTTTGCATCACCCGTGTTCCTCACTTGGCCTCTACAGATGAAACACCTGCATCTCCTTGGACTCAGGTGTCCTCCAGTGCACTTAAAAAGGGCTTGGACAGATTTATGGAGGAGAAGTCGATCTATGGCTACCAATCTTGATCCTCCTTGATCTGAGATTGCAAATGCCATAACAGTCCAGGTGCTCGGGAGCAGCAGCAGCAGTAGCAGAAGGCCATTGCTTTCACATCCTGCACGTGAGCTCCCAAAGGCACCTGGCGGGCCACTGCGAGTCGCAGAGTGCTGGACTAGATGGACTCTGGTCTGATCCAGCAGGCTAGTTCTTATGTTCTTATTTGTTACTCAAATACTGAGAGTGTCGCTGGATCGGTTCTGTGGTATATCCCAGATTTTCTGGTTCTTTCCCCTGGACGCTTTTGCCACAAAGGCGCAGCCAGAGCATTTAAGGAACATGAAAGAGACTCGGATTGTTCTCAACTATTATTTAAAAGCTGTGTTTTTACTGTTACTCGGGGTAGCAGTGAAAAGAGCAGAATGTGATCAGGAAGACCCCGGTTCGAACCCAGGAAAGCTCACTTGGGCCTGTCACACATTCTCAGCCTAACCAACCTCGCAGGGTTGTTGTGAGGGTAAAACGGAGGAGGGAGAATGAGAACGTAAGCGTCTGTGGGTCCCTATTGGAGAGAATAGCGGGACGTAAATCTCTAAAGTAATACCTGGGGGCAGGCTCCAATAACCCCTGGGGTTTTCTTGAAAAAAGAAAAGATGATTTTTATGTATAGGGCAAGAATATTGGCTAGCTTGGGAACGTAGTTCCGCACCATGTTGAATCATGAGGCCTCCCGTGCACTTGTGTGAGATGCAGAAGAAATTGTTACAGCCGTCTCAGTTTCAAAGAGTAGCCAAGGCGGGTCTGCAGTAGAATTACTAGGGAGAAATACACTAGCACCTTGAAGATCAGCAAGATTTTCAGGGTCAAAGCGGCCTTCGTCAGCAATCCCGTTGTCAGTGTTGGCAACGGAAACCTTGTAAACAAAATCTGAACATTTCAGATGGGGGGAAAACAGTGCCAGACGCATTGCGTGTGAGAACACAGCTCAGTTTTCCCTTGCAGTAAAAAAGCAAGATATCGCTATACAAAACCTGCACTGTTCTTTATATGTATCACAAATAAAAATGTGCAACCACGAACCCATTGGATACGTGTGTAAAGTCTCCAAACGATCAGATATTTTGTTAAACGTGCAATGCACCTTTCAAGAATACAAAGTTCTATTTCAAATAAAGATACTTATCCGTTGGCCTACAGCAGTGATGGCGAACCTATGGCACGGGTGCCAGAGGTGGCACTCAGAGCCCTCTCTGTGGGCACGCACAGAGTTCATCATGTGTGTGTGTGTGTGTGTGTGGAAATCGCCCCCCACATCTGTAGGTTGCTGGCCTGGAGCTGCTGGGTTCCGATTATTAGCATATGAAACTTCTAAGACCCTGAAAGTTTTTTGGGGAAGCAGTGTAGGTAACCCTGTTAAGCACTGTTAAACCCCACTGATTTTCATGCAAAGAACTAAAGCGTGATCCGTTACCTGGGAATAAGCTTGGTTGTTGGCAATGGGGCTTGCTTCTGAGTAAACTCTCCTAGGGTCTGATTTACCCATTCGAAGAGTTGCATGGTTGCTTCAAAACAAACAACTACCACCAAGCTTACTCCCGAGTAATGCATGCCTCAGATCCAACCATTTTTTCTAAAACCTCAGTATTCAGGTTAAATTGCCGTGTTGGCACTTTGCTATAAATAAGTGGGTTTTGGGTTGCAGTTTGGGCACTCGGTCTCAAAAAGGTTCGCCATCACTGGCCTACAATGTCTGTTTACAATAATACTTTTTCTAAATTTGCAACAATTATCTGAAAAAAAGACAGGCAGCACAATCCTGAGGAGGGGGATCCCCGTGTGGATGTGGTGCCGGCTTCCACCGGCGCAAAGGCTCCCTCCGAGCAAAGGGGCAACTCCGCTGGCACATTATTTCTGAGTCGCCCCGCAATTCTCAGCCGCAGTGTTTGGCCTCGGGACAGTGCTGGCATGCCGCCCCCAGCTACACCGGTATTCGAGGGGCATTTTGAGGGCAGAATAGTCAGCCTCCAGATCAGTGGTGGGATCCAAAAAATTTTGTAACAGGTTCCCATGGTGGTGGGATTCAAACAGTAGCGTAGCACCAATGGGGATGGGCGGGGCATGATGGGGGCGTGGCCGGGCATTCCTGGGCGGGGCTGTGGCAAGGACGCAGCCGCTGCGCCGGTCCTTGGGCGGGAAACGAATGCACGCAGGCGCAGGCTGCCACGCATGCCGGTGCACCTCCTGCTAGACTGCTTCAAGTTCTGTGCGCTACTGCTGAGAGGAGGGGCGTAACTAAGGCAAAAATCATGTGGCAAAATCACCAATTAGTAACCCCCTCTCGGCACACACAAATAATTAGTAACATACTCTCGGGAACTTGTGAGAACCTGCTGGATCCCACCTCTGCTCCAGACCCAACTTGGCCCCTGGATACTCCATGATTTTTGCAGCATCTCTCTATTCTCCCCTATGGAGGAATTGGAGGGTTTTAAAAAAACGTTTTCGGTCTTCCCACACTGCGAGAAAACCCCGTGGAGCGGGCAGGGCAGCGTTCAAATGGCGCCATTCCTGTCCCCCTCATCTCTGGATTGTGCTATTATTGTTTGAAGACGTCATGTGTCAATGGTTAAGCATTTTTATTTACAATACATATAAAAACAGTTTATGTTTTGTGCAGTGGTATCTGGCTTATTGTTTTCATAGACTTTCGTACCCCTTATACCAGTGATGGTGAACCTATGGCACGGGTGGGCATGCACAGAGTTCATCATGTGGGGGGGAAATCACCCCCCCCCACGCACACATCTAGGATGGCCTGGGCCACTGGGCTCAATTATTAGCATTAAACCTAAGACCTAGTTTTGGAGAAGCAGTGTAGGTAACCCTGTTAAGGGCTGTTAAACCCGCTGATTTTCATGCGAAAAACTAAAGCGCAATCCTTTACCTGGGAGTAAGCTTGGTTGCTGGCAATGGGGCTTGCTTCTGAGTAAACCCTCCTAGGGTCGTGATTCACCCATTGGAAGAGTTGCATGGTTGCTTCAAAGCAAAGCCACCGACTACCACCAAGCTTCCTCCCGAGTCATGTATACCTCGGAGCCAACCGTTTTTTCTAAACTAAAACCTCAGTATTCAGGTTAAATTGCCGTGTTGGCACTTTGCGTTAAATAAGTGGGTTTTGGGTTGCAGTTTGGGCACTCGGTCTCGAAAAGGCTCGCCATCACTGCCTTATACTATTTTCGCTGCAGTTTTTCCTGGCCGCAGGAGAGCCGTGGAGACGACCGCCGTCAAACGCTGAGCCAGCCTATAAGACTGCGCATGAAATCATCCTTCTGCTAATGCGCTTCGGGGAGCTCGGAGTTACGACGCTTAAGGGAATGCATTTTGCCTTCAAGTGAAGAGCAGGTTCCTCTGCAAAATCATGACCCTGATTTACTCCTCTGTGGAGACTAGCGAGATCTTGGTTGCACACGTAAGTGCTGTCAAATTGCAACCAACTTCTGGTAACTTTTAAGAAGGGGTTTCAAAGGCAAGAAGGACTGGAGGTGGTTTGCATTGCAGAATCTTTCTTGGTGTCCCCCCCCTCCCTGCAAGGTGGCCTTGCTTAGCCCACCATGACGAATAATTTGATTTTCCTGAATTATTGGGATGCACCCCGTCTCCAAACAGAAAGAATTTCAGCACTGATTAATGTTTCCGGGTCTTTTTGTTTTCCCTCGCGAAGGGGCAGGGCTGCTCTGAGACATTCCAAGGCCGGAGTTGCCTTTCATTTCCTTGGGTTCTGCAAAAAAAGTCCTCATTATTGATCGCATCCGTCCACGCCCCTGTTTAATCAAAGATCCTCGGTCCGTTAATCTACTTTGATGATAAAAAGCCCCAAGTCCTCCCTTGAGACTGGGTAAGCCATTGTTAAGCCTATTAGTTAGTCATATAAGTCTACTATAAACAAAATTAAATAACGCAACATCTTACGGTGAACAGATGGCTCGGAGGAAGGGTGTCCTGAGGTCAAGATGGAGGCTGACAGACCGATATCTATAGATGGAGGAAATGTAAATCGTGGGACCTGAAGGCTGTAAAGCACAAGGGGTGGAGCAGGCAGGTAACGCTTCAACGCAAAACCAAAGTGCGCCTTAGCAAGAACAAATTCCAGGGCGATAACAACACAATTAGCCATAAAGCAATCTTCTGAGCTGTCGCTTTGCTAATGAACGTGAGGAGGGACATTTTTCTAGCTGTGTCTCTTTGCAAGGGAAGCAGCTGCTGTGAACTCATTCAGGGAATTCTGCATATCCCCCCTTGGGCAACCTCTTCTGATAAGCTCACTGGACTCCATGCGCATTTTCATCCCAGGCAGTGGGATCAAAAAGAAACAAGGGCGGTCCCTGGGGTGGAACGAGCTTTTAAATATCTGACGTTCTGGTATTGCTGCTTCTCCTCGCTGAGAGATTTTTTATTTTAATGAGGCCCAGTTGGAATTCGGTTCCTGAAAGCACAAAGCCCGCGACATCCCGTTCCATCCGAACCTCAAATCTCTCTGGCCCGACACTTTGATTGTCAGCCTGGGTTCCACATGTACATTTTTAGCTCTCTGAGCCGGTTCACACTTGCCCGTACACCGTCAGCCTTTGGCCTAGTTCTTCCTGAGGCGGCACGTTTATTCACGTGGGCCTCACGTGAACAAATGTTCCTCCCCGCAGTGGATCTCCAGGAGAATAGCGTAGCTGGGCCTGGGCATAGCCTGGCCGTGCTCTGGGTGGAAAGTTTTCCCCCACCTTTGGCCTGAAGCCAGATTTTGCCAGCTGAGTTTCGGCGGTAATTGCTATGAACTTCCTGACTGTGGTTGAGATTATGCCAGGGGTTGGGCATGCCCTGGCTGGGGCAGGCATCGTGGCAGCTGCCAGCTCTTGGGTGTTTCTCCCACCGTGCAGGTAGGGCCGATGCTTTCTTCGGTTCCAATAACCTGGCAATGCTTATGCAGAGATGAGCCACACCACTGGATGCTCCTGCTATTCTGCCGGGCTCTTTTAACAACTGGGGCCTGCTGTTCCCTCCAGGGGAGTTTTAGTTGTTGGACGCCGTCTGTTGTCGAAATGTTAATTTATGATTGAGCGCTGTGTTTTCATGTATTTTATTATTAAATGTATGATGTGTGTTTATTGTTTGTTTGATGTGAACCGCCCTGAGCCCTCCGGGGGAGGGCGGTATACAAGTTTAATAATAAATAAAATAAGCCGAGCCTTTACCTGTGCGAGATGTAACGTCCTCCCATCAGCAGTGGCGTAGTGGTTAAGAGCAGGTGCATTCTAATCTGGAGAACTGGGTTTGATTCCCTGCTCTTTCACTTGAGCTGTAGAGGCTTATCTGGGGAACTAGGTTAGCCTGTGTACTCCAACACACACCAGCTGGATAACCTTGGGCTAGTTACAGCTCTTCGGAGCTCCCTCTGCCCCACCCATCTCACAGGGTGTTTGTTGTGGGCGGGGGGGGGGGGAGAAGAAGAAAATTGTCAGCCCCTTTGAGACTCCTTACAGGAGAGAAAGGGGATATAGAAATCCAAAGTCTTTTTCTTTACTACAAGGCAGACAGTTGAAAATTCCCCATCATGAGAGAATTTGCACCTGCACCCTGAACTGTGTAGAATCGCTCGAGCCTGTGCTTTTGTGCTGCCCTCTATATAAGAGGACCAGACTAAATCTCTTGCAACTGGTTCTGGCAAAGAAAACAAGTTTATCAGACCAACAAAAAAAATCATATACTTGTTGGACAGATTTATGGACAGATTTATGGAGGAGAAGTCGATTTATGGCTACCAATCTTGATCCTCCTTGATCTCAGATTGCAAATGCCTTAACAGCCCAGGTGCTCGGGAGCAGCAGCAGCAGCAGAAGGCCATTGCTTTCACCTCCTGCACGTGAGCTCCCAGAGGCACCTGGTGGGCCACTGCGAGTAGCAGAGTGCTGAACTAGATGGACTCTGGTCTGATCCAGCAGGCTAGTTCTTATGTTCTTATGTTCTTATGTTGAACAGTGATGCTGATAATATAACTGAGACAACAGTCAAATTTTTATGTCCTGCTATTGAGATGTGTCTACAAATGTAGAGTAAGACTGCTGTAGTAAGTAGAGTAGAGTAATACTTCTACACTGCAGCCGATTCTCAAGATCCATTATATTATACGTGGGTATATTCTTTCTTTTGTCTGTGTTTTATGCTGATGTGCCAATAAACGTTGACTTGCCTTGGATGCTTCCGCGTGGGACTTCTCTCATAACCCCAGTGGCGGGGGGGGGGGGGGGGGTTGCTCCAGCATCCTAGGTAATGCACACATATGTAACTCATCCAGTAAATTTCTGTTGCGAAGGGCTGATGGATAAACGGAAGTCGTTCCTTCAGGCTGCACTTGTTGGAGTGAAAACATGCAAGGAAACACACCTTAATTATGGCTTAGTTGATGCGGCTCGCCCGTTGGCATCCTCCCCGCACAGCCGTTAACTCGGTAATGACATGCCCAAACTACGCATCTCTTCCATGCGGCATCCATACACACACCTGGAGTGCCGGGCGCAGTTCTGGAGGCCTCACTTCAAAAAGGGTGCAGACAAAATGGAGTGGGTACAGAAGAGAAGAATTAGGATGATCAGGGGCCTGGAGACGAAGCTCTAAAAAGGGGATAGATTTGGGAATGTTCATTCTGAAAACAGGAAGTTGGGGTGGGGGAACATGATTGGTCTTTTTAAATATTTGAAAGGCAATCAGAGGAGGGCCGGGAACAGTTCCCATTGGCAACTGAGGATAGGACTTGTAATAACGGGTTTAAATTTGGGGTGGAAGAGTCAGAGGCGTAGCTACAAGGGGGCCGGAGCGTGCGTGTTGCACTGGGCGCGCGCCTGGTGGGGGCAGCAAAATTTTCAAGTTTTTTGTATTTTTTTAGTGTTTTTCAGTTTATGGCCTGCAAGGGGATACAGTTTTTAGGCTATCAGCACCAACATTTCAGGAAGTTTTCGGGGGACTCTCCTGACGATACCACCCAAGCTAGGTGAGGTTTGGTTTAGGGGGTCCAAAATTATGGACTCCCAAAGGGGGTGCCCCCGTTGTTTCCAATGGGAGCTAATAGGAGATGGGGGCTACAACTTTGAGAGTCCATAACTTTGGACCCCTGAACCAAACTTCACCCAACCTGACTGGCATCATCAGGATAGTCTCCTAAAGATACCCTGAAATTTAGATGCTGCTAGCCTAAAAACTGCGCCCCCTGCAGGCCGAAAACTGAAAAAACACTAAAAAATACAAAAAACACACACAAACGAACTGGGGGGAAGGGGCAGCAAAACTCAGATTTTGCACCAGACTCCATTTTCCCTAGCTACGCCTCTGGGAAGAGTACCAGCTGATATTAGGAATTTTTTTACACTTCTTCTGCAGGGGAATCAGTTGACAAGGGAGCTCGTGAGCTCCATCTCACTGGCAATCTTCAAGTAGTTGAACGAACATTTCCAGGGATGATTCCAGATCCCATGTTGAGCAGAGGGCTGGATGAGATGGCCTGTTTGGGCCTCCTCTAATTTGATCTCTTCTTCGGTTACAGATGTTTCATTGTGGCCTTCCCAACGCGCGTTGCTCCTGACTGGCCCAGTTGTGCGCAAACTGAACTGGGCATAGCCTCTACCGTATCTGGATGACGTTCTCTGTTGCCGTTGGCCACTGGCGTCAATTTGACCAAAGTTCACCGGACAGTGCTGTATTCTGTGAGGATCCCCAACTAGATATGACAGGAATTTTTTTTCCCTCAAGAGGGGCAGTTAACAGAGGCCAGGCAAAATGGCGGCCTGTCTCCAACCGCACATTGTGGATGCTTAAGGGCACATACAGGAATTTTCTGAAGAGGGAGCAGTGATTTCCATCAGTTCCTCCGGCCTACTACAGACCCATGTTTTGCCGTCCCCCCAACTGAGATTCCACTCATCCCCAGGAACAGAATTTTGGTGATACTAAGAACTTTCTGTGGGGGAAATGGCACTTCCTTTCAAGAAAGCATAAGCACCTTTAAGCAGTGGTGGGATCCAAAAATTTTAGTAACAGGTTCCCATGGTGGTGGGATTCAAACGGTGGCGTAGCGCCAATGGGGCTGGGTGGAGCACGACGGGGGAGTGGCCGGGCATTCCTGGGCGGGGCTGTGGCAAGGACGCAGCCACTGCGCCAGTCCTTGGGTGGGAAACGAATGCACGCAGGCGCAGGCTGCCACACATGCCCTCCTGCTAGACTGCTTCAAGTTCTGCGCGCTACTGCTGAGAGGAGGGGTGTAACTAAGGCAAAAATCACGTGGCAAAATCACCCATTAGTAACCCCCTCTCGGCACACACCAATAATTAGTAACCTACTCTCGGGAACCTGTGAGAACCTGCTGGATCCCACCTCTGCCTTTAAGTCTTTAGGGTTGCAGATGCCCCTGAGGGAAGAATGGGCTGTTCTTATGAGCCACTGACCCTGAGGCCTGAGGGAACCCCGGCCATGGTAGTTTTGTGATAATGCTGAGAACTCTTTTGGCCTCTGCTGCAGCAGTTGACTGCACAACTGTGCCGCAGCGAGCTACTTTGCTGCAGTGGCGTTTCACTGCAGAAGCACGTTGCTGCTGCATGGCAGGGAAAAATGAAAGATGAGCGTTTTACACTCCAGGCCCGGCCAAGTTTTTTTTCCCCCCTGCCTGGGCTCCTTCAAATTCTTTCCGTTCTCCTCTGCCTGTTATCTAGCACAGCGGTGGTGCATTCAGCAGTCAAGAGCTGGGCGCCTTATCGTTTGTAAAGGCTGTCTGTCACGTCTTTACTTAGAACTGTGTCTGAGCCCCGCTAGGAGCCTGAAGTCTTTGGAGAGCGTCGCTTAGAAAGCAAGGGAGTGTCAGCTGAGTGCCTCGTTCCCCTCCTGAAAATATACCTCTAGGAATGCCAATTCTGCACAGGGGCACAGTCCTAGAGGTTCAGTGGTGGGGGACTGGGGTAGAGTGGCGTGGCGTAGGAGGTTAAGAGCTCGTGTATCTAATCTGGAGGAACCGGGTTTGATTCCCAGCTCTGCCGCCTGAGCTGTGGAGGCTTATCTGGGGAATTCAGATTAGCCTGTGCACTCCCACACATGCCAGCTGGGTGACCTTGGGCTAGTCACAGCTTCTTGGAGCTCTCTCAGCCCCACCTACCTCACAGGGTGTTTGTTGTGAGGGGGGAAGGGCAAGGAGATTGTAAGCCCTTTTGAGTCTCCTGCAGGAGAGAAAGGGAAGATATAAATCCAAACTCCTCCTCCTCCTCCTCTTCTTCTTCTTGTTGTTGTTCTTCTTCTTCTTCTCGCAGCTCTCTCAGCCCCACCTACCTCACAGGGTGTTTGTTGTGAGGGGGGAAGGGCAAGGAGATTGTAAGCCCCTTTGAATCTCCTGCAGGATAGAAAGGGGGATATAAATCCAAAACTCTCTTCTTCTCTAGAAAGGATAGGCCTCAGGGGAGTATAATACCATAGAGCTGTGGTGGCGAACCTTTGGCACTCCAGATGTTATGGACTACAATTCCCATCAGCCCCTACAATTGGCCATGCTGGCAGGGGCTGATGGGAATTTTGGTCCATAACATCTGGAGTGCCAAAGGTTCGCCACCACTGCCATAGAGTCTGCCTTCCAAAGCAGCCATTTTCTCCACATGAACTGATCTCTGTAGTCTGTAATTCTGGGAGATCTGCAGGCCCTGACTGGACGTTGGCTACCCTGGGTGGTTCCCTTTCCAAGCAACATAGTGGAGTCTGGGGCTCCTGGATTGCTCCCCCGCCCCCATGCTGTGGTTGGCTGCTTTGCTTCTGTGCAAAGCTGCCCCCCCCCACTTACTGTTTACTCCCTCCAACCACTCTGATGTTGCCAACCTCCAGGTGGTACCTGCAGATCTCCTGGAGTGACAACCAGTCTGCAGATTACAGAGATCCATTCCTCTGAAGAAAATAGCTGCGCTGAAGAGTGGTCTCTATTGCATAATTCCCAACTGAGCTTCATTCCCTCCCCAAATTCTACCCTCCCCAGCTCTGCCCCCAAATTATCCATGGGTCTCCCACTCCAGGACCGGCGGCAACCCTGATAATTTTGCACTGTGCATTCTGCAGAGGGCAACAGGAAGTATTAAGCTGCCGCCTTCTGCTCAGTGGCGTACCGCTTATTGGGCAAAGTGGGCAGTTGCCCAAGGTGCAGAAATTTGTAGTCATGTGGGGGCGCCTGATTTCTAAGCCCCGCCCACTCTGTGCGGTGGCCCACAAGCCACCAGAGGCAGAGCAGGAGAATGGGGAGCGCTGCCTCCGGTGAACTTGGGCTGCTGGGGCTGTCTGGGGAGGGTGAGTGCTGCAGCCGGGCTGCTCCGCCCATTGGGGGGGCATCAAACTCAGGTTTTGTCCAGGGTGCCAGTTTGCCTAGGTTCGCCACTGCTTCTGCTTCTGGGGCTAAGTCCCTTCTCCCCTTTCTTCTCACCCCTGTCTTGTCCTCATCTCAGGAAGAACTTGCTGGCCTCTGCCAAAGCAGTCAGAGCCAGGAACTGGAGAGATGCCAGGTTACTCCTTGGGATGAACTGGTGCCCAGGAGCGGAAGAGAACTTTCCAGAGAGGAGTTACTCCTTTGCGGCAAAAAGCACAAAGTGTCTTGTGGCATTTTCTTTTTAACTTGACATTTATAAATTATATATATACCTGATGCGTAAAGCCCGACAGTTTTCAAGCAATCGGAACATGATAACAATCCATACAGATCTGGTGAATTTAATTACTAAACAAAGCTCTAAAGCAACGTTATTCTCTTTTACTATAACGAGACGAATACATATGATCGCATTGCCTATTCCACACAACTTCACATGCAAGTCCAAAAAAGTTCAATATGGGTGAAATCTGCTGACTTTGTTGTTTGTGAAATCTGCTAAAAGATTGATGAGATCGGCTAAGTTTAGACACAAATGGAGTTCTTTTTGAAATCCAACGTTTCTTCTACAAAGCTTTATGTGTTGGTATTCCTCTCTGTTGCCAAAGTTTAGCCAATGCTAACCTGGAGACATCTTGTTTAGGGATGCCAGTGTCCAAAGCAGTTGTGGGATTCTAATAATTTAACAACCAGTTCCCCCCCTCCGCTATGTGCCCCCCCACCATGTGTCCCCGTTCTCCTCCGCACGCTTCCCTGCCAACCAGTTACCTGCTGTGGATGAACTTCTTGTGGGGGTGGAAGAGGGGCAATGGGGCCCTGCTGCTGCTGCTCTAAAAGCCCCCTCGCTCCCCTGGGAGAGGGTGCTCTGGGGCTTTTAGTACCTCAGAGCAGCCGGGTGGCAAGGCACCCGGCTGCTCCAGGACTCTGAAAGCCGCTTTTAACAACCGGTTCTCCAAACTCAACAAAAAAAAAAGGCAGAGGTGGGATCCAGTAGGTTCTCACCAGTTCCCGAGAGCGGGTTACTAATTATTTGTGTGTGCCGAGAGGGGGTTACTAATTGGGTCCGCTTTTCCATTAGAAATTCCATTAGGTCCAAAAATGATAAAGTCCTGTTGTTTCCTATGTGGTTGGTTAGCGAAGGTAGAAAATGGGACATAATTCTCCCTGTTGGGCTGTTTTAAAAACATGTTTTCGAAATACGGTAAAGTTCCTTGTTTAAGGAAAGTCTCCTTCTTTTGATTTCTAGAAGCAAAATTCAATATTTGAAGGTATTAAGTATTTGACAGGCAGTCAATTAGAGGAGAGGTCGTTGTTTCTGTTGGCAGTAGACGATAGGACTTGCTATAATGAGTTTAAATGATGGCCAGAAAGATACCGGGTGGAAATTAGGAACTTTTTTTTTACAGTAAGAGTTTTTTACAGTAACAGAGAAATTATTCATGCCCCCACCCTCTAGAATGCGTTCGCCACGCTCTATCAAAAGGTGCCTCCTCACAAGAGCCCCATTGGCGTACGCCACTGTTTGAATCCCACCACCATGGGAACCTGTTACTAAAATTTTTGGATCCCACCACTGGGGACCGGTTCTACTGAACTGGTGCAAACTGGCTGAATCCTACCACTGTCCCAAAGCATCCATTTTTCTGCAGCTGAACTGATGCCTGCAGTGTGGAGAGGAGGTGCAACATCTCCTCTCAAGACTGTAAACATCAGTTCCGCTGGAGAAAATGGATGCTTTGGGGGGGGTGGACTCTATGGAATTGGACCCCGAGGAGCTCCCTGTCATCCCAAGGCTCCATCCCCAAATCCCCTGGAGTTTCCCAACCTGGCAACCCTACACCCCTCACTGGTGAACAGGAGCAACCTGGCAACCCTAATTCTTGTGACATATTTGCAAGTAAAGCAGTTTCCTGTGACGTAGGTTTCCATGGGTCACTTGCACCAAGGATGGGCGCTGACAGAAGATGACGGCACACGTTATTGCAAAGGGGGACCGGAAGGCCCAGCGGTGCCAGAGAGCGGGCGATGCAGGGCATTGAAGAGTGCCGTGGAAAATCCCATCAGGGCAAAAGGAATGTTTCACCTCGGCAGCCCAGCATAGGGTGGCCAACTCTAGTTCGGGAAAACTGGAGATTTGGGAGTGGAGCCCAGGTATGATGCCATAGAGGAGCAGCAGTGGCGTAGGAGGTTAAGAGCTCGTGTATCTAATCTGGAGGAACCGGGTTTGATTCCCCGCTCTGCCGCCTGAGCTGTGGAGGCTTATCTGGGGAATTCAGATTAGCCTGTGCACTCCCACACATGCCAGCTGGGTGACCTTGGGCTAGTCCCAGCTTCTCGGAGCTCTCTCAGCCCCACCTACCTCACAGGGTGTTTGTTGTGAGGGGGGAAGGGCAAGGAGATTGTCAGCCCCTTTGAGTCTCCTGCAGGAGAGAAAGGGGGGATATAAATCCAAACTACTACAACAACTCCTTCTCCTTCCTTTTCCTTTTCTTCTTCTTCTTCTTCTTCTTCTTCTTCTTCTTCTTCTTCTTCTTCTTCTTCTTCTTCTTCTTCTTCTTCTTCTTCTTCTTCTTCTTCTTCTTCTTCTTCTTCTTTTTCTTCTTCTTTTTTTTCTTCTTCTTAAGAACATAAGAACATAAGAACAAGCCAGCTGGATCAGACCAAAGTCCATCTAGTCCAGCTTCTTATCGCTACTCGCAGTGGGCTCCACTAGGTGCCTTTTGGGAGCTCAGCTAGCATGTAGGGATGTGAACGCGAATGGCTTTCTTTAAGTGGCTGTTGCTCCCGGATCACCTTTGGTCTGCTTTAAGTAAGGCATTTGCAATCTCAGATCAAAGAGGATCAAGATTGGTGTAGCCATCAAACTCGATCTCTCCTCTCCATAAATCTTCGTCCAAGCCCCTCTTTAAAGCTATCCAGGTTAGTGGCCATCACCACCCTCCTGTCAGGGTAAGCATTATTCCAAAATAACTCAATCACACACGCTATGTGCTGAAGAAGTGTTTCCCTTTTATTAGTCCTAATTTTCCTTTCCCCAGCATTTCCTTCTAAATGAATGCCCTCTGGTTCTTAGTGCATTGTGAGAATTCTTCTTCTTCTTCTTCTTCCTTCGTCTTTCTTCTCTCTTCTTCTTCTTCTTCTTCTTCTTCTCCTTCTCCTTCTCCTTCTTCTTCTTCCTTCGTCTTTCTTCTCTCTTCTCTCTTCTTCTTCCTTCGTCTTTCTTCTCTCTTCTTCTTCTTCTTCTTCTTCTTCTCCTTCTCCTTCTTCTCCTTCTTCTCCTTCTCCTTCTCCTTCTCCTTCTCCTTCTCCTTCTCCTTCTTCTCTTTCTCCTTCTCCTTCTCCTTCTCCTTCTCCTTGAGTCCACCTTCCAAAGCAGTCATTTCCTCCAGGAGAACTAATAACTCTAATCTGGGGATCAGCCTTAATTGCAGGAGAGCCCCAGGCAACGCTAACTCACCAGCTAACTCAGAGACATAGGCACAAGTGGTGTAATGGTTAAGACTCTAATCTGGAGAGCCAGGTTTGATCCCGTGCTACTTCATATGAAGCCTGCTGAGTGACCTTGGGCTAATTCCAGCTCTGTTTCTGAACTGTCTCAGCCTCTGGAGGAGCAGCAGTGGCGTAGTGGTTAAGAGCAGGGGTACTCTAATCTGGAGGAACCGGGTTTGATTCCCAGCTCTGCCGCCTGAGCTGTGGAGGCTTATCTGGGGAATTCAGATTAGCCTGTGCACTCCCACACATGCCAGCTGGGTGACCTTGGGCTAGTCACAGCTTCTCGTAGCTCTCTCAGCCCCACCTACCTCACAGGGTGTTTGTTGTGGGGGGGGGAAGGGAAAGGAGTTTGTAAGCCCCTTTGAGTCTACTTACAGGAGAGAAAGGGGGGGTATAAATCCAACTCTTCATCATCATCTACCTCACAAGGTCCTGTAGTGGGGAGAGGAAGACAAAGGAGTTTGTAAGCCATTTTGAGACCCCTTGTGGTAGAGAAAAAGCAGGGTATTGACTAGGAGGAGGAGGAGGAGGAGAAGGAGAAGGAGAAGGAGAAGGAGAAGGAGAAGGAGAAGGAGAAGGAGAAGAAGAAGAAGAAGAAGAAGAAGAAGAAGAAGAAGAAGAAGAAGAAGAAGAAGAAGAAGAAGAAGAGTTTGGATTTATATCCCCCCTTTCTAATTGGATCTTTTGCTATCTTGATAGGATCTATTACTATCTTGATGGGATCATTGCTGCTGCAGAGACCAGTGTAAGAGCCCTTGCTCTTGAATCGCCTTGTAACCATCCCCCCTCCCCATTTTTCTGGCTTGGCGAGGGCATTTTGGGCGCGATCACCCCTGATTTCTAAGTAATCTATTGCAGAAAAGTCAGGTGTTTGGTAGCTCTGGCAGCTGAACTCGGAGGCCTTTTTACTAGGCTGCTTGGATACAAATTAGGTTTCCAGGCAATCAAGGAAAGATGTACGTGTTAGGGCAAAAGGGTAATTTTGCTTTACGGAGGCTATTACAGGGAACGCCGTTTGTTCGGCTACTAACTGCATTCTCCATCGACCCAAGCGATTTGCCCTCGTGCCAGCTCTCGCCCTGCCCCTCTCCCCCCCCCACTGCTTGTCTTTGGTGGCTCTTTAATGAGATCCCCTGAAGTGATAAGCCTCCTCTGGCCACTCAAAGAGAACTTGACACCTAATCGTGAGAGATTCAAGGCAATATGAAGGGGAAAGGTGGCTAGGAGCCTCCATGGGATATTAGGGTGGGGGTGAGATATACTCCCAGCAAACAGTTTCAAGCATTTGTCTCCTTGTGCTTCTGGCTTCAGGGGTGCCACAGCTTTTGAAACAATCCCCCCTTCACTTCAGTGGCTGCTGTGCTCTCTTTAAACAGTGGGCTCTACAGCAGAACTGTCAAGTTACAGCTTCGACTTATGGTGGCAAGGCAAGAAACATTGAGAAATGGTTTGCCGTTGCCTCAGGCCTCTACACTGTGCCCCTGGACTTCCTTTGGTGGCCTCCTAGGACTGAAACAGCTAGAGGTGACGCTCTTCTGCTTTCTTCCGCCTCTACAGCATCATAGAAGAAGAAGAAGAAGAAGAAGAAGAAGAAGAAGAAGGTTAGCAAGAATACAGAAGAAGAAGAATCCCCCTCGCCTCTTCAGGAATGCTCCCCACCCCCAGAAAGCTCCAGCCACGCCCCTGCAATCGTCTCCCTCCCGCCCCATCCCTACATTGGCGCATTTTACGCCACAGTTTGAATCCTTAAATTCCACTCACCTTCATGTAGGAACCTTGTTACTAAAATTTTGATCCCACCACTGGTGTGTGAGGTGAGGTGAACAAATTGGGGACAGGATTGGAAAAAAGCGTTTTGCTAACATTTTGAACATGCTTTCAGGGACGTCGCAATCTCCAGCTTAACGTCCACATTGGGCAGGGGATGGGCGGCTGCCCAGGGCATGAGACCGCTTAGTCACGCGGGGCATGTGAGGGATGTAGTCACGCGGTAAGAGGTGGATGCAGCCGGCTCCCCGAGAGGTGGTTGCCAGCTACTTCATTTTTTTTTTAAAAGTGCCGAGAAGGGGTTGCTAAGGGCTAGCCTTTGGCCCCTCCCTTCCCCTCACCGGCTGCTTCCGCAAAATCCCTGCACCTCTGCCAGGCAAACAGACTCTTTGCAGCCAGCAGCACCTTTCTAGTGAGGTTCTAGGCTGTGAAGGGAAGTTGAAGGTAAACAAAAGGAGTGAGGTGGGCGGAGCCAGCCAGCAGCTCGACTCTCAGCAGTCGACTTTTCAGCTCTCCGCCCCTCCCTTCGGCTAACTGGCTACACACAATAACAGAGAGACTTTTCTTGGGAGCCAAAGAACGGCAGGGTGCAGAGGAGAGACCTCCGGGGTCTGGAAAGTCTTGGAGAGAGAAGCGATTAAAAAAAAAAAGGGAAGAGACAAGGTAACTTAGGCTTTCCAAGACCTCTCAGTGCGTGGGGTCAGAGGCAGCCAGGGACTCCTTTCCTCAGCTAAAGTTTGCTCCCTCTCTCCTCTGTTGGGAGATGGGTAAAAGCAAATCCCCTCTTCTTTCCCTCTCTTCTGTCTCGCAGTAAACGGGCTTTGCATTTGCTATGGGGATGAAAAGGGAGGAGCAGCAGGTCTGAACTCCAGTGGGTTGGCAAAACACAGGGCAGGCATTCCTCCTGCAGTGACCCGTAATACTAGCTCCCTGCAAGTTTCCCTGAAAATTGCAGCATTAGCCCTCTTTGGAAAAGATCCTCCCCTTCCTGCTTTGTTACTTATCAGATAGGACTTTGGGTCTTTTGAGTCAGAAAGGATTAATGACATCAACCCTCTGGATTTTTGTGGATCCATCATCCTTGGGATTCTGTTCCATCCATTCAATTCCCACTTGGCTCTTACACAACCCCTGTACACAATCATTGAATTAAAGCTTTACTTTGTACTTCTACAAAACAAATTTTCAAAAATATCCATCTTTATTTTACAATCTCCTCTGTAAGACCCCTTTTGAGTTCCCAATGCAAAATGGAAAGGGAGGTTAAGAAACATGTTAAAATAAATAAGCAAAAATTTCAATAAAGAGCTTCCTTGACATTCCTGCTTAAACTCTTTTATGTTGCTATTCATTCATTCCATTGGTCTAATTACAGAAGCTGAGAGGCCCCACACCAATCTGATTGGGTGGGGACTTTGCTGCCAGAGCCTTGCCAATGGCGATTCAGGGTGGGTGGGGATGCTGGCAGCTTTGCTTTGTTCAGGAGCCCCTTTGCAGCCCTTAGGTGGGTGCAGAGCCGCCAGGTATGTGAGTTCTGGGCAGGTTGGAGTCCTCAGCATCTTTTGACTGGATGGTGTCTCTTTGGGGAGTCTGGAGCATGGTGGGAGGGGCCGCTGAAGGATTTCTCCTGCTTCCTGGAGACTTAGAGCTCTTTCAAGTGGTTTCTGCTGGTGTGAGGAAAAATAACAGTTCATTTGGGGACTTTTGTACCCGGATTTCTGTTAATGGTAATGGGTCATTCACTCTTTTAATTGTTGCTGTCCTTGCAGTGGTATTCAATAAAGGTGATGGCTCTCACCCAAACAGATTCTCCCCTACCTTCTGTCATTGTGGTGGGTTTTCCTCAGACTGTGTGGCCTTGGTCTGGTAGTATCTCTTTGTTCCTAACGCTTCACCACAGCATCTGTGGCTGGCATCTCTTCAGAGGTGTATCCCAGAGAAACTGGTTGTTGTGGGTTTTCTGGGCTGTGTGGCCGTGGTCTGGTAGTGATCTTGTTCCTCCTAATGTTTCGCTTCTCCGCATCTGTGGCTGGCATCTCTTCTTCAGAGTGTGTATCACAGAGAAACTGGTTGTGGTAGGCCTTTTCCCAGGGCTGTGTGGCCTGGTCTGGGTAGATCTAAAGGTGAATGAGCCTATAATTGTTATGGTAGTGGAATGAGCCTAATGACTTTGTCATTACTATCCTTTCTTTGATGTATTCGTGCCTTGAGCCTGTGTGTCAAAGTGCGGTGCGCTTCCTCTGTTTGTCACTGCTTCACATCGCTATCAACACCTATTGTTTCTTGTTTGTTGGTATTATTGAACAAATTGTAAACAGCTTTTGGTTTCTCTCTCCTTACTTTTAAGAACATACAGAATTAGGCCTGCTGGATCAGGGACTCAGAGTCCATCTTTTAGTCCAGCACTTCTTGCTACCGCGAGTGGCTCATTCACCAGGTGCTCTTTTGGGAGCTCTCCTATGCAGGAGGTGAAAGCGAATGGCCTTCTCTATGCCGCTGCTGCCCTTGGAGCACCTGGTCTGCTAAGGCATTTGCAATCTGAGATCAAGGGAGGATCAAGATTGCAGCCATAAATCGACTTCTCCCTCCATAAATCTGTCCAACCTCTTTTTAAAGCTATCCAGGTTCAGTGGCCATCAAATTTCACCTCCTGTGGTGCAGTGGAGGCATATTCCAAACACTCAATCACACGCTAAAATGAAGAAGTGTTTCCTTTTATTAGTTCTAATTCTTTCCCTGTAGCATTTTCAGTAATGTATGCGCCCCTGGTTCTAGGTATTGTGAGAAAGAGAGAAAAAGTTCCTCTCTTAAGTCAACATTTTTTTTCTACCCCATGCAGTAATTCTTGTAGACTTCCTGATCATATCCCCCCTCAGACGCTTCCTCTCCAAACTAAAGAGTCTTCCAAACGCTGCAGCCTTTTCCCTCATAAGGAAGGTGCTGCAGTCCCTCAATCATCAAGTCAAGGTTGCCCTCTTCTCTCTGCACTTTCTTTTTCTGTCTCCTTCTCGGATATCCTTTTTGAAAGATGTGGCTTACCAGAACTTCGAACACAGTACTCTAAGCGCGGTCCGGCATCTTCACTCTGCTTCTATATAAGGGCATGACAATCCTTTTGTAGTTTTATTATCAACTCCTTTCCTAATCGACGATCCCCAGCATAGAGTTTGCCTTTTTTTTCAAAGCTGCCATGCATTGAGTTGACAATCCCATGGAACTATCAACTAAGACGCCCAAATGGGCCCTCTTCCCCTGGTCTCGTGACTGATAGCACTGACTTCTTTATGTGCATGTGAAGTTTGGATTTTGGTTGCCCCTATGTGCATCAATTTCTCTTGCATTTTGCTTTTCACATTGAACTGCATTTTGCCATTTCTTAGCTCCCACTCACCTAATTCTTATCAAGGTCCGGCTTTGAGCTCTTCGCAATCCTTTGTGGTTCCTCACCACCTTCTACATAATCTTGGTATCATCTGCAAACTTGGCCACCACACTACCCTCCACCCCTACTTCTCCAGGTCATTTATGAATAGGGTTAAAGAGCACTGGTCCCATAATGGATCCTTGGAGGACACTTCACTCCCCTATAGTCTCTTCATTGTGAGAACTTCTCCCATTTTATACTCCACCCTCTTGGCTTCCTGTTCCTCACAAATCTTTCAGTTTTTTTAATCCATAGGGAGGAGACTTCCCCTTCTTATTCCCTTCCTTCATTAAGCTGAGTTTTCTAATAGCTCTCTGGCAGTGAGGAACTCTTTAAGTCAAAAAAGCCTTTTGGAAATCCAAGTAGACAAATGTCCACTGGTTCCCCATTTATCCTACATGCCTTGCTTTACACCCTCAAAGAACTCTAGTAAGTTTCCAGGTAAGACAGGACTCTGCCTCTGCAAAAGCCATGCTGGGACTCTTCCTCAGCAGCAATCTCTTGCTTTTCTACACATGTTTCTAATAATTTTACCTTCCTGTAATGATAGGGATTCTGACTAATTTACTCAGGAACAGGATGTCAAACTGACTGGCCTTGTAATTTCCTGGGTCCCCCCCTAGACCCCTTTTCTTTAAAAGATTGGTGTGACATTGGCCATCTTCCAGTCTCTCAGGGATGGAGAGGCTGATTTCCCTGAGGGATAAGTTGCATATTAAAGTGAGAAGATCAGCAATACTTCAGTGCTTCTAGTGGAGCTCTTTAAGGAACTCCTTGGATGTGAATGCAATCTGGGCCAGGATTTTGGTAGCATTTTAAGTTTATCAATGGCTGCCACAGAACTCTCCTTCCTTCTTCCTTTGTCTACCACTATCTTAGCTTAGTTCCCTCGGATTCACCCTCCCTATAGGCTTCCTCTTGGTTCAGGTGCAGGAATTTTTCCTCACTCCTCTTTCTTGGGTGAAGACAGAGTGCAAAGAATTTGTTCAGCTTCTCTGCAATTCTCCTGTCATCTTCTAGAAGCACACCTTTTATTCCCTTTCTAGTTGCAATCTAACGTGCTCGGCCTATCAGCTTCCTCAAAGCTGGCTCTGGACATGCTTTTGATGTAAATTTTGAAGAACTGCTCTTGTGCCACTTGGGTCTTGATGTTCGCAGCCATGCTCCCTCATAATTCTTTTTTGTCTCCCTTACAGCTAACTTGCTAGTTTCTTTTGCCACCATTTGTGTTCCTCCTTCTGGTATTCTTTCATCAGTTGTTGGATCTTCCATTTTCTAAAAGACATACCTTTTTTCCCCTAATAATTCTCTCCTCTTTAACCCTCCCCTTGTTAACCATGGTGGCTTTTTTTGACCTGGGGCCGCTGCCTTTCCAAACCTCATGGAACACATTCCAGCTGAGCTTTGAAGACTGTGGTACTTTTAAATAACTCCAAGCATCTTGGACAAGTTTTGACTCTCTTGATTTTCCCTTTCCCAGCCTCAAGCTGCACTATCCCCCCTCATCTTTGGAGAAATTTCCCTTTCTGAAGGCAAATGTAACTAGCATTAGTAGTTGTCACTCTGTTCACATGCAGTAGAGGATACTGAATCTGGACAGCATTGTGTAAGAAGTCGCTGTTCCCCTATCGGCTCAACAACAGACTGGACTTCTGCAAGACTCCAGGGTCCTGGGTGCACCACATCAATTAGATCTTAGGATCACTCCTCTCCCCTGGTTGGTTCCACTTCAACCATCTGCCTCTAAGTCAGCAGTCATTTTGAAGCAAGTATCAAGTGAACTGTTCTCTCCTACTATGACCTTGAGGGATGCACTTTTCCCCGCTTTTTTTATATGGGGATAGTTAAAATCGCTCCCATTACCACCCTACATTTTGCTTCTATTGGCCTTCCTCTGATTTCCTCTTTTCCATCCTCAGAATCCTCTTGTGCAATTCCCCTTTGGTCATAGTATCATAATATAGGTTCCTAATGTTAAACTATGCTTCACACCCCTGATATTGGATAATATCCACAGTGCTTCTGTAGAGGAATCAGCTCTCCCCTGCATTGTCTTTTATTCTTTTACATATTTTGTGACACTGTGCAGTCTCTTTTTTGATGTAGAGGGCCACCCCACCCCTAATACGCCTCCGTCCTATCCTTCCTCCTCTGTAGAGCTCTGTAACCTGGGATAACAGCATCCCACCTCCTGGTCTGCTCCTCCTCATCTCCACCTCATGTCTCTGTGATGCCCACTCATATCAATACTGTCCTCCTCTTCAAAAACTCTGTGGTACTCCAGCCTCATCTTTTTTAGGGTCCAAGGCTTTCTACTATTAGGCATAGAGACATCTCTTGTCTATTCTGTCTCCTGATCCCTAACCTGGGATTTATGTGTTTTTCCCCTCTAGCCTTTTGTAGACACTCCATCACTTCTATCACCATTAAGCTATGCACCTTGCTTCTTGTATGTGGCGTTGGATTTAGAAAAAACCCTCTCTCTGTCTGCATCCCCATAGATACTTCGTATTCTCCTGAACCGAAGTCACCTCTGCTCCTTAAGTTCGGCTTTCCCTTCTTGTGGATCAGCGCTTTTCTAAAAGCTGTTCTCACGCGCACCTTTTCAATGTTGAGAGCCAGCAGCCTTGTTCCTTCTTTGGTTAAGATGAAGCCTCGTCCCGCCTTTGTACAGGTGGGCCTGCCTTGTCCCAAAAGGTTCCTCAAGTTCCTGGGACAAATCTGAAACCCTCTGCCTTTACACGCCACACCTTCTCTCATCCAATAACATTGAGACTCCTGTATCTCCTCATTGCCCAGCTCTGGCCTCTGCTTGGTGTACAGGAACAGGTATGCATTTCCCTGAGAATGCCACCTTTGGGGGGTCCTGGCATTCTTGAATCTGTTTCTAGCAGCCTAAATTTCTACGCTTCCAGAACTCCCTCCCGGCTGCATTTCCCAATGTCACAATTGATGCCACTGTGGACCACAACTGCTGGATCTACTTCCCAAAGACACTGTCTAACATAGCTCTCATCTAGATGGAAGCCGTGACATCCTGGCCGAACCTTTCGCACTAGGCAAGGCAAGTAAGTCACCACTATGCGGTACATCATCATGCCTCTCGTCAAACCCAACTCTCTATATTCCTAATACTGATCAAATCACCCACTTCACAAGGAGCCTCCCCTACCTCCCTCGAGGCAGGTATCCCCTCAATGCTTAGAGTGATATCTTGACTACTAGCTAAGGAAGGGTCCCATCTAATGGGAGCTTCTTCCACCACCTCAGTGACTGGCAACCCCTCTGTCTCTTACACATGAACTTATTATCCGGAAATCGCCACTAAGTTATTGTTGTTGTATTTTCTAAAGTTATTTTCTAAAGCACTTTTCACAGTAAAAAAAAAATTTTTAAGCATTTTTTTTATTTCTGCTGTGTGGCATGGCCCATTGCTGTGCTCAGATTTGTGAGTTGGGGCATATTCTATAATGTGATGATTTAGAAATGACCTGGTGCAAAAAAAAAAAATTTGGTCGTGGTGGGGTGGCCGGTGGGGCATACAACCTGTGTGTTTCTGCCCAGGGCTACATGTTTGTTCCCTCGTAATACTCTTCTGGGGATGTGTCTGGAGATGGATCTATCATCTTTTATGCTTTTGGAAATTCCACCTTCAAACCTGTCCTTCTGGAAGTTTTGGATCATTCCCGTTTGAGTGCCAAACAGTGTTTCTTCACTTGGCACGTGCCACGCGAGTGTTCCTTGGCCCCTGACGAAGCAATCATAAATTCTGATTTGGCCCGCTTTGATTCCATAAAATCCCGGACCTTGTGCTGAATCAGATCCTCACTCTGCCAGCAGCCCTTCCATTTGTGAAATTGTTGTAGCCCCATAGATCATTTCAAAGAAAGCTTTTAAAGCGGCGTCCGGGATCCCTTTCACGGCAGCCATCGAACTCTGCAGTCAACAGCACTGAAGGCAGCTGCTGAGTCATGCTTTCGCCCCCTCTAAATTAAAATGGCAGCCCTCTAAATTGAAATGGCAGCCATAAAATGGCCAAACGGGTATACATTTCAGAATGTGAAAAGGGTATGAATTCCCTTCCTTTGGAGGAGCTTAATCTACCCCAATGCTTCTGCATGAGTCAATGTTCAGAATACGCCAGAGCAGTGATTAGGGCAGTGGTGGCGAACCTATGGCACGGGTGCCAGAAGTGGCAGTCAGAGCCCTCTCTGTGGGCACGCGCAAACAGAGTACCTCCCCCCCCCCCCACATCTAGGCTGGCTTGGGCCACTGGGCTCGATTATTAGCATTAAACCTAAGACCTAGTTTTGGGGAAGCAGTGTAGGTAACCCCATTAAGTGCTGTTAAACCCCAATGATTTTCATGCAAAAAACAAAAGTGCAATTCTTTACCTGGGAGTAAGCTCGGTTGCTGGCCATGGGGCTTGCTTTTGAGCAAACCCTTCTAGGGTCGTGATTCACCTGCTAGAAGAGTTCCACGTATGCTTCAAAGCAAAGCCACCGATTACTTCTGAGTAATGCATGCCTCGGAGCCAACCGTTTTTCCTAAACGAAAACCTCAGTATTCAGGTTAAATTGCGATAAATAAGTGGGTTTTGGGTTGCAATTTGGGCACTCGGTCTCGAAAAGGTTCGCTATCACTGGATTAGGGAATGCAACGGGCAACCCCCTCTGAGGCTACTCATTCTGCCGCTTCTTTATTTGGGGGCAGAATGGGGGGAGCCATTGCAGAGCAGTTACAGAGGCTAGCCGTGTCAGTTTGTCATAGAACAGTTACATTCGAGCAGAGGTGTATCTTTGTCATAGAACAGTTACATGGGTTACCCAATGTCCCCATAGGTGGTACACCCCAGCATTCGAATCCAGGGTATCGTGACTCTTGAAAGCTTATATCCTTAAAAAATCTGTTGGTCTGCTAAGTGCTAATAGTGAAGCATTGTCATGTGGACATCTTTCACTGGACTCCAAGGAGTGTTCAGGTATGAAAGCCCTTTGATTTCTTTTATTATTCTGATAGCGGAGTCTGAAATGAATTATCCCATTTTTGATCTTGTTAATAATATGCTTTATTTCTTATGAGTTAGATAGGAATAAGTTGTATTAGGTAGGATGTAGGAATTACTGTCGTAGTTTGTATTTGTGTCTGCATGGAACCTCCTTAGCTCATGCAGGAATCCACCCCTGCTCCACCTGGGCATGTCCCTTTCATTTGCTAAAACCATGAATGGACGCTTGACAAAAGAGACCCCGGAAGAAGAGCCTCCATCTGCCTAATCCCACCAGCAGGCAGATAAGGGTGCCGCCGTCATTAGATTTCGTTTCCTGACCCCAAGCACCCAAAGGACTCTTTTGTGTTTTTCCCGCCGGTGCCTACATCATCACCTCAGCCTCCTGCTTCTGCCAGCAGAAAAAATTCTAGAAGCTGCACTCGCCTCCAATCGGACTCCCTAATTGGTTCTTATGTATTTGTAGATGAATGATTGGCTCCCATGTATTTTGTGAATGAATGGTTGTAGGTTGTCCTGTACCCTCCTGGACTCCTGGGTGGGAAATGGTGTATAAAAGTTGTTGTAAAGCTGCTAGGAAGCGCAGTTGTCGTGGTGAGGAGGTGCCGACACGTAGGGCAGCATCTCAATAAACTCTTTTATTATTTCACTATACTCGCTGTGTTGGGTCCCGTCTCTGTTCCTCTGCGCTGCCGAGAGCTGGTTGGTCTGGAGTTATTAAAAGTTACCAGGCAGCGCGGTAACACTGAGACAGTTCTGAGAGAACTGTGTCTGGTCCAAGGTCACCCAGCAGGCTTCAGGTGGAGGAACATGAAAACAAACCTGGTTCAGCAGATAAGAATTCACCTGCTCTTAACCACTATACTTTGCCCTTTCCTAGCAGGTTGGACTCAGGGCGACTTCCAACAATGTATCACACTACATTATATGACAAATCCCAGGTGGGGAAAAGTGTATTTAAGTTGTTGTAAAGCTGCTAACCAGCCACATAGGAAACAACAGGACTTTATGATTTTTGGACCTAATGGAATTTCTAACGGAAAAGCGGACCCAATTAGTAACCCCCTCTCGGCACACACAAATAATTAGCAACCCACTCTCGGGAACTGGTGAGAACCTGCTGGATCCCACCTCGGGTCCTGCCCCTCCCCAAATGCCACCTCTTTCAAGTTCCACCCCCAGATATTTCCAAAATTCAGAGACAGCAACCCTGGGCGTGGTGGAGCACTGTTTTCAACTCGCCTGCACATTTTGTCATATGTCTGCTGCTCTTACAAGACTTGGGATTGAGCAAGCTTTAAGTCTGCTCTACGTGTGTTTGTTTGCACCTGCACAAACGCTTTGCAGTATTCAGTCTCCAGGTGCGATCAGGCCCTGGCCACAAGAGAAAGGCCTGCCAAATGGCCCGTCTTCAAGGGGTGTCGGCAGAGGCGTTCCTCCCATTGGGCAAAGTGGGCAGTTGCCCTGGGCGCAGCCTTGTGGGGGGGGCGTAGGTTTGTTTGTGGGATTTTTTGTATTTTCAGTGTTTTTTCCATTTTTGGCCTGCAGGGGGCGCAGTTTTTAGGTTAGCAGCACCAAAATTTCAGCGTATCATCAGGAGACTGTCCTTATGCTATCTTCATTGACAAGTTTCAGGAGGTTTAGCCCTGGGGAGTCCAAAGTTATGGGACTCCTTAGAAAGCGGAGTGCCCCCCATCCCTCCCATTGTTTCCAATGGGGAGAGCCAATAGGAGATGAGAGGGCTACACCCTTGAGGGCTGAGGGTCTTGATAAGTAACTTTGGGACCCCTGAACCAAACTCCTCTCACTTTCAAACCTAGGTGTGGTATCATCAGTAGGGTCTTCACGAAGATACTCTGAAATTCCTTTGGTGTTGCAAGCTATCTTAATAATTGCACACCTGACAGCAGGCACTCCCCCCCAAATTTCCCTGGTAGATTCCTTGCTGTTTCTTAAAATCTTAATTCCCTTCCCTCTGCCAATGCTTGTTTCTTTTCTTTTCTTTATTATTCTCAATGCCTAATAAAGGTTATTATCATTTATTATTAAATCCATCCCCTTCTCGTATAGATTTAAAGGAGAATCTGAGGTCCCTGGTTTAAACATTGAAAGTGATGTTGTTTCAGGGTGGAATTTAGTGAGAATCCACTTAACAAAGAAAGAATGTTGTTAGGGACCCCCCAGATTCTCCCTCTTTAAGGTGGATTTAAAAATGAGAATCTGCTCTCCTAGTTTAAAACACCATTGAAAATAATGTTGTTTGGGGTGGATTCCAGCATCACTTGTTTAAATCTAGGGAGCCCAGATTCTCTCCTTTTAAATCCACACCTTAAAGGGAGAATCTTGGGGTCCCCCCTGTTTAAATAACATTGAAAGTGATGCTGTTTTTTCCCCAATTGGGAGGATTGATACAACACCATAAAATGTTTTCATAGCAGTAATAAAACATTTCTCAAAGCATTTTGAAAATGTTTTAAAAAAATATTTCTGCTGTGCTCAGATTTGTGAGTTGGGGCATGTTCTATAATGTGATGGTGACTTTGAAACAACCTGGAAGAAAAAAATCATTGTTTGGTTACCGTGGGAGAGGTTGGCCACCCATGGGGGGGGGGGGCATCAAACTCAGGTTTTGCCCAGGGCTCCAGTTTGCCTAGGTACGCCCCTGGGTGT
This sequence comes from Sphaerodactylus townsendi, assembly GCF_021028975.2. Taxonomy (NCBI): domain Eukaryota; kingdom Metazoa; phylum Chordata; class Lepidosauria; order Squamata; family Sphaerodactylidae; genus Sphaerodactylus; species Sphaerodactylus townsendi. The sequence goes on along the minus strand of NC_059431.1, from coordinate 114,181,987 downwards.
CGGGGTTGCCCATTGGCCATTTTTCCTGCGAGAGCAGAGCAGCTCCCATTTGGCAGGAAGGCCCTTTTTGGAAAAAGGAAAGGGATGGGAGTGGTGGGTTGGCACCGCGCTCCTCTTTAAGGTGTGTTTTGGCAAGAGTCCTCTGTGCTTTGCATGCCGAGAACACTTCCTCCTCAGTCCATTTCCAAGAAGGAAATTAAAGCCGCTTGGTGAGTGATTGCGACTGACCTGGGGTGACGGTATGTGCAGAGAGGAGGCCAGCCTGATGTAGGCCAGGGGTCCCCGGCAGGCCACTCAAGGGCACCACGGGGTCTGCCAACCTCTTTCATGACTTACAGTATATCTTGGGCAAAGTCAGAGGTGGGATCAGAGGCCTTACCAGAACCCTCCCCTTTGTGACCTCTCCCACCTGAAGCCTCCCATTCCACCCTCTCCCAATCTGCCACCCCAAGCCTGCCCTTTCAACCCTCCCACCACCCCGAGCCACTCCGTTCCATCCTCCTCCACTCCAGCCCTTACTTTGCCACCCTCCCACACCCCACTCCTCTCCACCCTCCACCTATCCTGACCTTCTTTCCTACCTCTCAAGCCACACTCTTCAACCTGTCCCACCCTGAGCCACAGATGCACACCCAGGTAAGTGTCACACCTTGAGCAAGGGGGGTGGCTGCTACAGCCCCACTAAAATCCATTGCAGGGGAGGTGGGAAACCTTCCTGGAGCCTTCCTCTTCCACCCTTTTCTAGGGCCCACTGCATCTCCCCAGCAATTGGCTTTCTATGGCTAGTAGGTAGATTGTTCTGGTCGCGGGTGGGGAGAGTATGCCTTCTGGCTCCTCGCTTCCCCTAAGCTACTGGACCCAGGTTCAACGCTCTACTGAGACTTGGAAGTTCACTAGCTAGCTTTGCACCGGTCACACGCTCTTAACCTAACGTACCTCAGAGGATTGTTGTCAGAGGTGGGATCCAGCAGGTTCTCACAGGTTCCCGAGAGTAGGTTACTAATTATTTGTGTCTGCCAAGAGGGGGATACTAATGGGTGATTTTGCCACGTGATTTTTGCCTTCGTTACGCCCCTCCTCGCAGCAGTAGCGCGCAGAGAACTTCTGAAGCTAAAGTCTAGGGCAGGAGGTGCACCAAGGGCGCATGGCAGCCTGGGCGCCTATGGCATTTGTTTCCCCTCGCCTAAGGTCCCGTGCAGCTGCCAAGGCGCCCTGCCACAGCCCCAGCCCCAGGAATGCCACACCCCTGGAATGCTCCCACTGCGTGCCCAGCCCAGCCCCATTGGCTTATCACACAGCTTTTGGAATCCCACCACCATGGGAACCTCGTTACTAAAATTTTTGGATCCCACCCCTGGGCAAAGTGATTATTATATGGAGCAGCTGCTTCAACCTGTGTAAGTCGCGAACTCTTTTGGGGGTTGAATCGACTTTTCGGTGAGGGGTCGCTTAGCTGCTGTTGGCTTCCTCTCATCTCCCTCCTCTCGACAGCTTTATGGAGAACCCAACACTAGTCAGCTCAGCATGTTTTTTTTGGGCTGCAGCTGGCTTTTTTAAAAATTATTTCCTTGGCATTGGGATTGTCTTCAGTCGAAAAAAGAGAAAGGAAAGGAGGGGATCCCATCTCCATCCCCATAAGAGACCTATCATTTATGCCCAATGGCTTAAAACAGAAAAAATATACGGAGAAGAAGGGTGCAAGTGATCTATTAATGTGCAAGCAGCAGTGGGCATAGTGGTTAAGAGCAGGTGTACTCTAATCTGGAGGAACCGGGTTTGATTCCCCACTCTGCCGCCTGAGCTGTGGAGGCTTGTCTGGGGGATTCAGATTAACCTGTGCACTCCAACACACGCCAGCTGGGTGACCTTGGGCTAGTCACAGTTCTTTGGACCTCTCTCAGCCCCACCTATCTCACAGGGTGTTTGTTGTGAGGGGGGAAGGGCAAGGAGATTGTAAGCCCCTTTGAGTCTCCTACAGGAGAGAAAGGGGGGATATAAATCCAAACTCCTCCTCCTCCTCCTCCTCCTCCTCCTCCTCTTCTTCTTCTTCTTCTTCTTCTTCTTCTTCTTCTTCTTCTTCTTCTTCTTCTTCTTCTTCTTCTTCTTCTTCTTCAATAAAGTGCGTAAAACATACAAACATTTACACATATGCTAATTCTTATATTGTACTACTTATTTCCTAATGCAGGTACAAATTTTGTTTCCAATTTTTTAAAAGAACATTTAAGTCCTTTTAAATCACCAAAGTCCCCCAAAGAACATGGATTTTCACCATATATCTTTAACATACCTGCACTAGGGAATAAGTAGTACAATACAGGAATTAGTATATATGTAAATGTTTGTATGTTTTACGCGCTTTATTGCACACGAATAGATCACTTGCACCCTTCTTCTTGCTCCCCATGATATTTTTTCTGCTTCTTAAGCCATAAGTCGGTGTCATAAGCCTACTACAGCTCTTCCAGAAATTAGGAATTGTTGCTCTCCCATCAGTTTCACCAGCATGGCCAATTGGCCATGCTGACAGAGGCTGATGGGAATTGTAGTTCCTGAACATCTGGAGAGCCGCAGGTTCCCTACCCCTGGTCCAAAAGGTAGGTCTCTCTATTCAACACTTTTCACAACACCTGCCAAGAGCTTTTAGAATATAGGCGGGGCCAGGTGGTGCTTTTACCCGGCAAGGCTTCTGATTGGCCAACGGATATTTGATTGGCAGTGCAGATGTTTCAAAACAGTTTGGGCAGCAACTGCCACCATAGTACACTGGATCTTCACTGTGTGATTTAAGGGAAAATGTGGCATATTTCGTGGCTGGCTCTGCCTCCTGCAGTGTCCATTTTGTGGCTGCAATGGTCACACTAGGTCAGAATTCCAAAGGTGCCTGCAGGTGGATTGCCATAAAATGATGTATCATTGGTATATGTCTCCAGAGCAATTAGCTAGAATGTGTTAAGGGATTTCCAACGTATGCTGGAAGTGGGAACAACAGGAAGGGCCATTTTATCATTTATGGTGAACCTATAACAAAGCCAAAATTATTTGGAAACCAATTCGCTCCCTAATCCAAAAGATCCTAAAGACTAAAGTATAATTGAAACCAGAGGCTTTTCATTTGGGGCTCAATATGCACAACAGCCAGAAAAGATTCATGGAACTTTGTTTTTATATATTACCATGGCAGTGAGATTACTATATGCTCAAAAATGGAAAACTCTGACATTATCTGCAACAGAAGAATGATTCGTAAAGATGATGAAATTTGCACAGACAGCTAAGCTTCTTTGATCATCAAGGAGATAATGTATTCATTTATTACTTACTGAAACCTTGTATGGAGTTTTAGCGTGAAACAGAAGAAAATGGACTGGATTTCTGGATTTGTTAAGAAAAAAATTAATAGATAATAGAACAGTGGTTTTTTTTTCTTTTTGTAATTATAGGATAAGAGTCAAATTTGTGATTTTACTTGCATTTGTTGGTAGAGAAAATTGGAAGCTGCTTCTTTATAAAAATATCTTGTTCATTTTACTTCTGTTTCCTTTCTCCCTATTTTTATTTTTTTATTTTTAATTCTTTTTTACAACTTTTTTCATGAAAACAAATCTTATAGTAAAAAAGTAAGAAAGAAATTTTTTTTCATGAAAACAAATCTTATAGTAAAAAAGTAAGAAAGAAATTTTTTTTCATGAAAACAAATCTTATAGTAAAAAAGTAAAAAAACCCAAAGGTGCTGACAGACTCAAAAAACATTGAGGTCATCTGATCTAGTCCAACAAACACCCCTGGAAAGGGAATGGGCAGTGGTGGGATCCAAAAATTTTAGTAACAGATTCCCATGGTGGTGGGATTCAAACTGGCGTAGTGCCAATGGGGCTGCGTGGGGCACGACAAGGGGCGCAGTTGGGCATTCCTGGGCGGGCATTCGGCGGCTTGGGGCTAGCAGAGCGCCATTGCTGCGCCGGGTCCTTGGCAGGGGAAAATCTAATGCACGCGCAGGCATTACTGTGGTGCCACGCGATACCGGGTAAAAAAATTCCCATAGACGCCAAGTTTGCCCCAGCGCTACTGTTGAGAGGAGGGAATAACTAAGGCAAAAAATCACGCGGCAAAATCACCACTTAGTATCCCCTCTCTCGGCACACACTGGTCAATACTAGTAACCTACCTCGAACTCTGTGAGAACTCCGTTGATCCCACCTTCTGGGAATGGGCAAGGCACAGGACACACACGTGCTCAGGACAGTTTTTTTTTTTTTCCCCTGAATCTCCTCTGTCACTCGCTGCTGGTCAGAGGCAATTCCTCGCCTGGTGTACGGCTTGCTCCAAAGCAGAGGTTCCGCGAAGCGCAAAAGAAAGCATCGGATCGAAGCGAGCTCCTGGGCGCTGTTGTGCCAGTAGAAAGCTTCCCGCTAAGTAACATGATTCGGGGGGCAGCCTCGAGACCCAGGCACCCTCGCTTGGGTCATGTGGAAGCTGCTATTGCTGCTCAGCCACCTCGGCTCGCCCGGCCATTGCCCTCCCATCTACATTGCCCAGCACTCCAGCGCTCAATGCTCGCCTTCACCGTCCTGCCGTTTGCTTAAGCTGCTTCTTGCTTCTGACCACCAGCTTCTCTGCTCCGCCAATCTGCTGACCGCCCTCAATTTGGAGAGGCACACCTTTTTGGGGGGGTGCAATCAGTACTCGCCCCCAGGCTTCATTGGTGGCATTTTGTTTGACGCTAGCAAGTATCCACAGTTTTGAGCATTTGCATGAAAGAGCCATTCGTACGCCACGAGGCTGTGACTTCACTGTTGCGCTCTGCAAAATCCCTGGCAACGGAGCTCAGCTACATGTTAGCCCAGAAGTTGCTGGCGCCACGTTTACACACAGGCATTAAGCTGCCCTTGAAAGTGTCCCCTTCACCCTACAGAGGCGGAGCTCGTTCCCGGCCATCCGGGATTGGCATTGCCACCCTGGGCCATTCCACTGTCCAAATCAGGGTCCCCTCAGTATTCAAGGGGTGGGAGGCGCGGATGCCCCCCTGTGGGGTAAGGTGAGGGCATTCTTGGGGGCATGGCGGGGCATTCTGGGGCATGGCAGGGGCATTCCTGGGGCGCATGCGGGGCATTCTCGGGGTGTGGTGGTGCATTCTGGGGCATGGCGGGGCATTTCTCGAGCATGGTAGGGTATTCTGGGGGCTTGGCGGGGCATTAAGCGCAGGGCGTTCGGGTCGGAGAGGACGCGACCAGTGCACTGGGTGCTTCCCCTTGCTACCCTTTCTGGGTCCCTGTAGCAGTGCCTGGTAGTCTTGGCGTGTATCTGGCCAGCAATGAGATGAGCTTAGGTTACGGTCACTGTGGGATCCGTACCTTTAGTAACAGGTTCCCATGGTGCGCGCATCCCAAACCAGCGGCGCAGCCAGTGGGGCTGGGCCCGCATTTCGAGCGTGGCTGGGCATACCGGGGTGGGGCATTCCTGGGCGGGCTGTGGCAAGGATGCAGTCACGGCGCCAGCCCTTGGTTGGAAAACGAATACCGCAAAGAGGGTTAGGCTGCCACGCATCGCCGGGTGCAATCCTCCTGCTAGACTGGTTAAGTTCTGTGCTAGCGCTTACTGCTGGAGAGGAGGGCGTGCCATGTAAAAAAAAATCATACATGGCAAAATCACCCATTAGTAACCCCCTCTTGGCACACACAAATAATTAGTAACCTACTCTCGGGAACCTGTGAGAACCTGCTGGATCCCACCTCTGGTTACTGTCGGTTTGCCCTACTCCAGAGGCAACAAACTGCGCTGAATAGGCCTGACCCAAGAGAACTTTTTCTCCTAGGACTGAATGCCAATTATGCACTTAATGTGGGTGGAAGTAAAGAGGTATATTGGCCAAGATGACAATCACGTCCATCCATAAAGTATACTTCGCAGACTTCTGGGGCCTCAGTTTACCTCAGCCCATAAAAGCAAGCAGAGGAAGTTTAACCCTTCAACTGCTGCTTGGTTTTGTGTTTTGACAACCACTTTCCTGGCTCTGATGTTAAAGAGGATAAAGATACCCTTTAAAGAGGAACAGACCTATTCCTTTGGTAAACACATGTTTAAAATTCTAATAGTAAAACAGGGGAGCTGGTTTCAAATAGCAAAGCATGAATGAAGAATGCAGTTTTCAATGGCCTGATCCCTTCGCAATACAACCCTGAGAACCAGCAATATGCATTTTTCAGAGAGCCCAAATGTTACACTGGCTGCATGGAGTTTTGTGTTTCCACTCGTCATATTTGTTCATTTGTAACAGTTGTGTGCGTTTGACATGCGGAGCTGGTAGCTCGCTACCTTGAGAACCCACCCGAAGAAATCTGTGATGATTCGCTGCCAGGTTACAGAGAAAAAGACAAGAAAATTGGCATTTTTTGGAGGCAAACTAGGATTGAAGGGGTTGTGCGTGTGCTGTTTTCAACACTAAGTTAAAAATAAGCCAGGTTTCACATGTCTTGAACTATATATTCTTGGTTATCGTTTTTAAGGTTACCAGTCTGCAAAGGAATGCCATATGGCCTCATCACCTGCTCTGCCTGGCTTTTCTTTTCTTTGTCTTTGCATATTTATTTGTTTATATCTCACTTTTCTCCCCAGACTTGGGACTCACAGCAGCTCAGAACAGAACTTGGAGAGCCAGCGTGGTGCTATGGTTAGGAGTGATGGACTCTAATCTGGAGAACCAGGTTTGATTCCCCACTCCTCCACATAAGCGGCAGACGCTTTTCCGGCGAACTGAATTTGTTTCCCTGCTCCTCCACGTGAAGCCTGTTGGATGACCTTAGGCTGGGCACAGTTCTCTCAGAACTCTCTTGGCCCCACTTACCTCAAAAGATGTCTGTTGTGGGTGGAGGAAGGAAAAGGAATTTGTAAGGTTTTTTTTATGAAGAAGCAAGCCTTTATTGGCATAGACAGCAGTACAACAATAATAAAAAACGGATTAAAAGCATATACAATACAGGAAATAAATGGTAGGTCAACGAAATCTACCAGCTTTTGGTAATTTCCAGGAGAAAGTCTGCCAATTATCATATACAGAGAGAAGGTTACTCAGGGATTGTCCAACAAGTAGTGTAATCTAATTAAATCGGGAGATGGGGTAAATCGTAAAGGAGTAAGATTCACATACTTGATTCTGATTTCCCTTGAATCTGGAGACAGTGTAGTAATTGTGGGCCAGAGATTCAATCTGAGCCGTCGTTAAGATGTGTTAAGAATACCTTTTAGCCTTTTCTTGTTTATTAAATCTGCCATGCAATCAAGGCAGAAGTTTGTGGTGCCATTGCTTGAGGCTCCAAGCAGTTAAGAAAAAAGCTGGGTCTAAAACAATCTTTCTCCTTCCTCCTCCACATGAAGCCTGCGGGGTGATCTCTGGCCAGTCACAGTTCTCTCAGAACTCCCTCAGCCTCACCTACCTCACAAGGTGTCTGTCATGGGGAGAGGATGGGAAAGGAGTTTGCCAGCTGCTTTGAGGCTCTTTTTTTTTATAGTTAACGGGTCTAAATAAAAACCAGTTAGTCTTCTTCCCCTCCATCATTCTCCTACAGCAACAGCCCGCTGAGGTAGGCCAGTGTGTCAAAAAAAGTTTGTGATTGGTAACAAAGGTCACCTGTAGCCGCCTGTGATAGTGGGAATTTGACCCTAGCTGGCTCAGGGACGCTAGACCAGGGTCCTAGTTTTCCACTCTGTTCAGTACATCACGCTGGCTCTCTCTTCTTGGTGACGCAATATTGGAAACTTAGTTTCACAGGCTGACGGCGGGTAATTGCACATTTATAGGCATCAGCCGCTTATCGCTATGGTGACGGTGACCATTGCTAAAGGAGCTAGCAACAACCAATGGCCATGTTCCCCTTTCCCCCTTTTTTGTGCCTTATAGAGTGTCTGCATGCTCCCTTCACGGATTGGCAGGTAGGTCACAAAGAGTGGCATTTGCTGAGGCCATTTTCTCCGGTTAGTTTTGCTCCAAGCTAGTTCGAAATGCAAAGTAGGTATAATTGTTTATGCAGCGGGAGGGAAGCTATTCCCAAACCGTAAGCTTCAGTATGTAACACACTGGCCAGTTTTAAATGGGCTTTATGGGTTTTAAAAGCTGCCCCTTTATCGATAGCTACCCCCTTCCCCGTAAGGGAATAAATAAATGGCTTCAAAACTGTACGCACAAAAGGGGTTGAGCAATTCGGAGCTCACCCCGTCCTCTGATGGAGCCTGATTTGGAATGCGAACGGCTCACGGGAATCGAGTCAGACAATTCCTGGAACTGTTCCTGTTATGAAATAATCATAGCCTTGAGCTTTGTTCAATAGTTATTAAAGAAAACAACAGTACAACACACACACACACACACACACACACATTCATCAGCAGAAATTTTCCCACATGCAGATGCGGGTGGGAGGGACTCACACAGAAGAATGAGAAGACACAATTGTTTTACGCACCTAGCCGCAGATCTGTTGCTGGGAATGGTAACTTTTCCAAGGTCGTGCGGAAATCATGCTTCTAAGAGGGCGGCTGACATTCCACTAGGACCTTTGGCACTCCAGATGTTGTGGACTACAATTCCCATCAGCCCCGGCCAGCATGCCCAATTGACCATGCTGGCCGGGGCTGATGGGAATTGCAGTCCATAACATCTGGAGTGCCAAAGGTTCGCTAATTATCGCAGAGCTAGATATAGGTTAATTGCCTTCAGGATGTTATGGACTATAGTTCCCATCATCCCCCGCCAGCATAATGTTGGCAGGGGATGATGGGAACTGTAGTCCATAACATCTGGAGGGCCGCGAGTTTGACACCTATGCACTAGGGAATGTGATCTTCCTTTCGTATTCTTTTTTTTGTGCATATTTATTTATTTATAGCATGCTTTTCTCCTCAGACTTGGGACTTTTCTCACTCAGGGGGAAACAGTCCTTTGGTGAATGAACAAACACTGAATCCTCCTGGGACTAGTTTTTTTTTTTTTTTTTTTAAATTATTAATCAGATTGTCTTTTTTTCCCCTGATGCAAACATTCAAAGCAGGTGACCAGATTTGCAATTACCCCGAGGTGGCTATACCTTGGGAAGACTGCAAATGGTTACTAGGATTTACATGGATTTGCATGAGCTGGTGAGTCACAGAATCCATGACACCAAGGTGCAAAACTAAGCGTGGCATAGTGGTTAAGAGCGGCGAACTATGATCTGGAAAGCCAGGTTTGATTCCCCACTCCTCCACGTGAGTGGCAGACTCTTGTCTGGTGGACTGGATTTGTTTCCCCACGCCTCCACACGAAGCCTGCTAGGGGACCGTGAGCTTGTCACAGTTCTCTCAGAACTCTCTCCGCCTCACCTACCTCAAAAGGTTGTGGGGAGAGGCAGGGAAGGTGATTGTAAGCCGCTTTGAGACTCCTTCAGGTACAGAAAAGGGGAGTATAAAAACCAACTCTTCTTCTACAGGCAGCCTCTTTTTTCTGCTCATGTCCTTTGCCCCTCCAATTTCCCATATGGGAATAATACCAGAGGTGGGATCCAACCAGTTCTCGCCACTTCTCTAGAAGTGGTTACTATTTTTTCCTGAGTGCCGAGAAGGGGTTACTAAAGCAACCTCCCTGCCCAATAGGGACTGGAGGTGCGCGTGTGCGGCAGCGCCACTGTTTGAATCCCACCATCATCGGAACCTGTTATTAAAATTTTTGGATCCCACCACTGAATAACACTGATCTATTTTATGCTGTTGTTATGAAGATGAAGTGGTTTCATGTCACAGTGACACGGGTAGATTCTGCACAGCAAAATATAACGTCTTTAGGACATTCTGTATAGCATTTTGGGGAAGAACTTCTCACAGCTCTCTCCCCCCCAAAACGACTTAGGCCTGTTATATTTCTCTCAGCCTTGATTTTTGAAAGATCCCTAAATTAGCGATTTATATCCCCCCTTTCTCTCCTGTAGGAGACTCAAAGGGGCTTACAATCTCCTTGCCCTTCCCCCCTCACAACAAACACCCTGTGAGATAGGTGGGGCTGAGAGAGGTCCAAAGAACTGTGACTAGCCCAAGGTCACCCAGCTGGCGTGTGTTGGAGTGCACAGGTTAATCTGAATCCCCCAGACAAGCCTCCACAGCTCAGGCGGCAGAGTGGGGAATCAAACCCGGTTCCTCCAGATTAGAGTACACCTGCTCTTAACCACTATGCCCACTGCTGCTTGCACATTAATAGATAACTTGCACTCTTCTTCTCTATATATGTTTCTGTTTTAAGCCATTGGGCATAAATGATAGGTCTCTTATGGGGATGGAGATGGGATCCCCTCCTTTCCTTTCTCTTTTTTCGACTGAAGACAATCCCAATGCCAAGAAATAATTTTAAAAAGCCAACTGCAGCCCGCCAAAAAACAGCTAGCGGCTAATTCGGCGGGTTCTCCATCGCTGTCAGAGGAGGGGGAGATGAGAGGAAGCCAGCAACGCTAGGCGACCCCTGCGAAAGGGTCGTTCAACCCCCAAAGGGTTTGCGACACACAGGTTGAGAACCGCTGCTCCATATAATAATCACTTTGCCCAGGGGTGGGATCCAAAAATTTTAGTAACAGGTTCCCATGGTGGTGGGATTCAAACTGTGGCGTAGCGCCAATGGGGCTGGGCTGGGCACGATGGGGCATTCCAGGGGTGTGGCATTCCTGGGCGGGGCTGTGGCAAGGACGCAGCCGCTGCACCGGACCTTGGGCGGGAAACAAATGCACGCAGGCGCAGGCTGCCACGCACGCCGGTGCACCTCCTGCTAGACTGCTTCAAGTTCTGCGCGCTACTGCTGCGAGGAGGGGCGTAACGAAGGCAAAAATCACGTGGCAAAATCACCCATTAGTATCCCCCTCTTGGCAGACACAAATAATTAGTAGCATTACTCTAGGGACTTCCCTGTGAGAATGGCTGCTGCTGGATCCCACCTCTGAGAACAACCCTCTGAGGTACGTTAGGCTAAGAGCGTGTGACCGGTACAAAGCTAGCTAGTGAACTTCCAAGTCTCAGTAGAGAGTTGAACCTGGTTCCAGAGGCGTAGCTAGGGGAAACGGAGCCTGGGGCGGCTGCTCTCCCCCACCACGACCAAACAATCTACTAGCAGCAAAGCCAATTGCTGGGGAGATGCAGTGGGCCCTAGAAAAGGGTGGAAGAGGAAGGCTCCAGGAAGGTTTCCCACCTCCCCAGCAACGGATTTTAGTGGGGCTGTAGCAGCCACCCCCCTTGCTCAAGGTGTGACACTTACCTGGGTGTGCATCTGTGGCTCAGGGTGGGACAGGTTGAAGAGTGTGGCTTGAGGTAGGAAAGAAGGTCAGGATAGGTGGAGGGTGGAGAGGAGTGGGGTGTGGGAGGGTGGCAAAGTAAGGGCTGGAGTGGAGGAGGATGGAACGGAGTGGCTCGGGGTGGTGGGAGGGTTGAAAGGGCAGGCTTGGGGTGGCAGATTGGGAGAGGGTGGAATGGGAGGCTTCAGGTGGGAGAGGTCACAAAGGGGAGGGTTCTGGTGGGGCAGGGTGGCAAGGTGAGGCAGGGGAGAGGGATGAAAGGTAAGGCTTAGGGTGGAAAGTGTGGGTAGAAGAAGAAGAAGAAGAAGAAGAAGAAGAAGACAAAGACAGCCTTGACGGCTGACAGCTTGGCAGCTTGACAGCGGCAACAGCAACTGGCAGCAGCGGCAACTGACAGCGACACACCTATTTTTGGGGGGGGGGGGATGCTCGGGAAACTAGCCTCAACGCGTTCAAATGAAAGCACAGGATGGATGTAGCTAACCCTGAATGCTCCGAGTCCTTATTTCACTCCATAAATGTATGAACTTTGCAAAGAATTTGTTGAAAGAGCTCTGATTGGCTGCTTTCTGGTTACTGAGCTTTAGAAGGACTCTACCCTTAAGCTACATTGGGTGGGGGAAGAGACACACACTGAGAATCACAGAAAAAACGATATTAAATCTTGAGACACAGAGAGACGGAGAGAAATGCAATTGGAGGAGACTGATGATCTTCCTCTGTGGCAACTATGGCACCTCCCATATCATCCCATCTCAGTGGGTAAGGCTGCCTACTCTACACTGGGAAATTTCTGGGGAACTGGGAATGGAACCTCAGTGGAGTATAATGCTATAGAGCAGTGGTGGCGAACCTATAGAGCAGCAGTGGCGTAGGAGGTTAAGAGCTCGTGTATCTAATCTGGAGGAACCGGGTTTGATTCCCAGCTCTGCCGCCTGAGCTGTGGAGGCTTATCTGGGGAATTCAGATTAGCCTGTACACTCTTACAGATGCCAGCTGGGTGACCTTGGCCTAGTCACAGCTTCACGGAGCTCTCTCAGCCCCACCTACCTCACAGGGTGTTTGTTGTGAGGGGGGAAAGGCAAAAAGATTGTAAGCCCCTTTGAGTGTCCTGCAGGAGAGAAAGGGGGAATATAAATCCAAACTACTACTACTACTACTACTACTACTACTACTACTACTACTACTACTACTACTACTACTTCTTCTTCTTCTTCTTCTTCTTCTTCTTCTTCTTCTTCTTCTTCTTCTTCTTCTTCTTCTTCTTCTTTTTTTTTTGTGGGCATTGCGCTGTTGCCCCAGTTTGGGTACTCTGCAGTGGCATAGCACCAAGGGGACGAGGGGGGGCGCAATGCACTCGGTGCACGCCCCTGCAGGGGCATGGCCAGGGGATTCCAGCGGTGTGGTGGGGGTGTTTCGGGGCATTCCAGGGGTGTTCTAGGACAGGGTAAGGGCAGGCAGGGCGTGGCAGGGGCGCAGGGCGCACACATGCCTCAGATGCAGTTTCCCCTTGCTCCGCCCCTGGCACCCGGTCTCTAAAAGGTTTGCCATCACTGCCATAGAGTCTGCTACAGTTGCCCACTCTGGGTTGGGAAATAGATGGAGATATTCAGGATGGAGTTTGAGGAGGGTAGGATTTGGGGAGAGGGGATCGCTTCAATTGGGGAATCATGCCCTAAAGAAGAAAAAGAAGAAGAGTTGGGTTTATATCCCCCATTTCCCTCCTATAAGGAGACTCAAAGGGGCTTACAAACTCCTTTCCCTTCCCCCCTCACAACAAACACCCTGTGAGGTAGGTGGGGCTGTCCTCTTTCCAAAGTCCACTTCCCAAGGCAGCTGTCTTCTCTAGGTGAATTGATCTCTATTGCCTGGAGATTACTTGTAACCTCAAGAAACATCCAGTCACCCCGTGGAGTTTGGAAGCTCTACAGTCTACTCTCCAAGATGCCATTTTCTTCAGGGGAACTGACCTGAAGGATCCGTTGCAATTCTGGGGTATCTGCAGGCCCCACATGGAGGTTGGCAGTCCTAGAATCTTCAACAGCAAGTGTAGAGATTTACCAGGCCCTTACTGTTTTGTGGCTTACAAACTCCTTTCCCTTCCTCTTCCCACAACAGGAACTGTGTGAGGCAGGTGGCGCTGAGACAGTTCTGAGAGAACTGTGTCTGGTCCAAGGTTAGTGTGACCAGACGTCCCGCTTTTGGTGGGACAGTCCCGCTTTTAACCAATTTGTCCCCCGTCCCGTGGGGTTTTTTAAATGTCCCGATTTTTGGAAGGCTGCCGCACTGCCTCCTGGGATGCTCCCCTTTTCCCGCCCTGTGACAGGGCGGGAAACCGGGGAACGCCGGAGAAGGCAGTGCGCTCCTGCGGCCGCGTACGCGGCGTATACGTCCCGCTTTAAAAAGGTGAAAATCTGGTCACCTTATCCAAGGTCACCCAGCAGGCTTCATGCGAAGGAACAGGAAAACAAACCTGGTCCAGCAGATAAGAATTCACCTGCTCTTAACCACTACACTTTGCCCTTTCCTAGCATGTTGGACTCAGGACGACTTCCAACAATGTTATCACACTACATTATATGACAAATCTTTCTTTTTCCTACTGGGGGGACGGACAGAATCTCCTCAGATTTTTGGAATCCAGTTTGTTACGAACTGCAAACTTTTCTCTCAGTTTCCAGGTAGTGGAGGTATAGAATTGGGGTTTGCTACTGAGACATAAGATTTGTGGCACACAAGGAGACTGTTCAGGCCCCTGGGTTAATATATGAACAACTATAAAGATTTATTTATTTAGTGAGATGGTGGTTTTAAAGGAATTGGCCCCACGGCCCAAGCCCTGCCCACAATTTGAGTTTGATCTCGACGGAAGTTGGTTTCAGGTAGTTTCAGGTAGTTGGCTCAGGGCTGACTTGGCCTTCCAGCCTGCCTAGGTTGGTAAAATGAGTAATGGCAAACCACCCTGTAAACAAAGCCTGCCTGTCATGATGCTACGTCACCGCAATGACGTGTTGTCGCCGCAACAACCCAATGCTTGTATCTTTTCCTTTTTTGAGAAAATGTTAGAGGATCTCCCAGTGCGCCAACGTCACTTCTGCATGGGGCCAGAAGCAACGTTGATGCCCCTCCCGTTTTGCCCGGCCTTCCATCCAGCTAAGCAGCAATGGGCATCTGGAGCTGGCTAAGGAAGATCCCCCCCCATCTCAGTAAGAAGATAGGAACCTCAAAGGCCCCTTCCGCACATGCAGAATTATGCACTTTCAATCCACTTCCACAATTGTTTGCAAAGGGATTTTGCTATTCCGCACAGTAAAATCCAGTGCATTGAAAATGGATTGAAAGTGCATGATTCTGCATGTGCGGAAGGGGCCTAAGAAGACACACTTACAGATATCCCATATCCCAAACAATTGTTTGCAAGTGGATTTTGCTATTCCGCACAGTGAAATCCACCTGCAAAGTGCATCGAAAATGGATTGAAAGTGCATGATTCCGCAGGTGCGGAAGGGGCCAAAGAAGACACAATTACGGATATCCCGTATACCCGCCACAATGCTGTCAGGTCAAACTTACTGCTAGTCCTTTAATCCACCAAACCTGAGCAGGTGCCCAGGTGTTTCTCCAGTTTCACAGCAAGCAAATAATAATTAAGAGCTTTATAACTTAAAAAAACAACAACCCGCTTCTTACTGACAGCCGCAAAAGAGTATTGCACATGGGCTTTTTAAAAAAGAGGCCATCTGGTCCGCTGTCTCCAAAACAGACTGCTTCTCCTTTCTCGTGTTTCTTGTGCACTCGTTGTTCCGAAAATGCCTTTTCAAGTGCCAGGAGAGCAGCATGAGGAAAGGAAGGGGTCGACCCAGCGCTGAGTTGCACAGAAGGTGGCTGCATCCCCTCCTGGGCTTACGCTACCATCAGCTGTTTGCTGCTGACCTGTTGCACACAACTTCTGTGGGGCATTGTTATGGCTGGCGTGGCTTCGTTCCTGCGAGTTCCTGGCCTGATAGGCTGTAGTGGTTGGGAGCGGTGGACCCTAATCTGGGAAAACTAGGTTTGATTCCCCACTCCTCCACTTACACACACACACACAAAGCCTTTATTGGCATCATACAGTAAAACATTTTGTAACCAGACACATTTTACAACCAGAATAACATAGTTACAGCTCAAATAACCATCATGTAATATAAAAATCTCCCTTAGCAGATGTACCAATTATATCCAACAGAAACTTGGCAACTAATTCAGAAAAAAATCCTGATTTGATCCATCCAGGAAATACTTTATCCCTTGATCATCTGTCATATCTACATTATAAGATGTAAACAATGGTCGATACTTGTACCTTAAGTATTCCCTATTTGGACAGTGAAACACACTCCTCCACTTGAGTGGCAGACTCTTGTAGGGGGAACCAGATTTGTTTCCCCACTCCTGCACATGAGGCCTGCTAGGTGACCTTGGGCCGGTCACAGTTCTCTCAGAACTCCCTCAGCCCCACCTGCCTCATAAGGTGTCTGTCACGAGGAAAGGAAGGGAAGGTGTTTGTAAGCCGCTTTCGAGACTCCTTAGAGTTGAGAAAAGCAGGGTATAAATCCAAACTCTTCCTCTCTTCTTCTCATGTAGTCCTTGAGCGTCTCTGCTTGTTCAGGGGCAGGCTGCTCCTGCTATCCTGAGTTTGGGGCCCTTCCAGCCAGTTTGAGCCTTCAGAGATTAGGAGCGCCTTTGTCGAATTGTGCCAAGCGGAGACCAGAGCGAGGCCTGCAGAGATAACGCCGAGTCTGATTTCTCTCTCCCAGCCAAAACAACCGGGAAGTGTGCTGTGATGAAAACATCTCCTCCTCTCCCTGTTTCCAAGACTGTCGTTTTTCACTTTATCTCGCATGATGGTTGACGCCGTGCATGTTGAAAGGCACATTTAAAAGAATGACGGACGCTGTTTTGTTCGGATCGCCAGCCCTCCTCTTCCCAAACCCTGCCGTCCCCTGGGCTCCGCCCCAAATAGCCAGAAGTTCCCCCATTCAGAGTTGGCACCCCTGGGATTTTTCTTTCACTCCCAGGATCCCACCATAGGTGGCCTGAAAGGACCCTCTGAAGGGTTACCGTTAGAAAGTGAAGTTCACCTAGAATTACAAGCAGTCTCCAAACTCAAGATCGCATTCCCTAAATCAGGGGTCTGCAACCTGTGGCTCTCCAGATGTTCATGGACTACAGTTCCCATCAGTTCATGGACTAAAATTCCCATCAATTGGCCATGGTGGCAGGAGCTGATGGGAGTTGTAGTCCACGAACATCTGGAGAACCGCAGGTTGCAGACCCCTGCCCTAAATGAAAACAACTACTTTGGAGCATGTACTCTATGGCAGTTCACCCCACTAAGGTCCGTCCCCTCCCCTAATCTGGGGAAGGGGGCTCTCCTGTTGTGTCTCTGTGTGAGTTCCTGCTCCGGCATTGCCCTATTTCAGTGGTGGCGAACCTTTTCGGGGCCGAGTGCCCCAATTGCAACCCAAAACCCACATCGCAAAGTGCTATCACGGCAATTTAAACTGAATACTTAGGTTTTAGTTTAGAAAAAACGGTTGGCTCCGAGGCGTGCGTTACTCGGGAGTAAGCTTGGTGGTAGTCAATGGCTTTGCTTTGAAGCAACCGAGCAAATCTTCCAACAGGTGAATCATGACCCTAGGAGGGTTTACTCAGAAGCAAGCCCCATTGCCAGCAACCGAGCTTACTCCCAGATAAAGGGTCGTGCTTTAGTTCTTCACCTGAAAATCAGTGGGGTTTAACAGCGCTTAACAGGGTTACCTACACTGCTTCCCCAAAACTAGGTCTTAGGTTTAATGCTAATAATTGAGCCCAGCGGCCCAGGTCAGCCTAGATGTGTGGGGGGGGGCACTCTGTTTGGCATAGGTTTGCCACCCGTGCCATAGGTTTGCCACCACTGCCCTATTTCAATTAGCAGGCATGATCAGAAGAACGATTCACCCAGGGAAAAAAAATCTTGATTTGGACTCCTCTGAGGACAGGTGATTCTCAAATTCTGTTGTGCTCTGAAAGCAGGGCCACCGGGTGTGGGTAAAGAAATCCCCGGAACATTCTCTGTCACTGTCACAGAAGAAGTGCTGCATCACCAACTATGTGCAAAGTGGTGAACAGCGAGTTAGTTTCGCTTTGCCTCCAAGAGATCTGGTATTTAGCTAATTAACAGGCTTTCCTTCACAGCCGTTTTATAGCTTTGCGAGCTGCCCTGCGGAGATGTTGTTTGACTGAATCAGTGACCATGAAGCTCAGCCATGCCCCACGTTGTGCTGGCTCCCAGCATGCTCAGGGGCAGTCTCTGACCACACTTCTCCACTTCTAGGGCCCATCTTTTGAAAGAATGTTGACAGCCCACTATCTGACTGAAATATACTGAACCACTGGCTGGGGTAGCTGGTTGTGTGGGGTTTCCGGGCTGTGTGACCGTGGTCTGGTGGATCTTGTTCCTAACATTTCGCCTGCATTTGTGGCTGGCATCTTCAGAGGGAAGTCTGCTACACACTGTGATTCTCTCTATGATACACGTCTGAAGATGCCAGGAGCAGCAGTGGCGTAGGAGGTTAAGAGCTCGTGTATCTAATCTGGAAGAACCAGGTTGGATTCCCAGCTCTGCCGCCTGAGCTGTGGAGGCTTATCTGGGGAATTCAGATTAGCCTGTACACTCCCACACACGCCAGCTGGGTGACCTTGGGCTAGTCACAGCTTCTCGGAGCTCTCTCAGCCCCACCTACCTCACAGGGTGTTTGTTCTGAGGGGGGGAAGGGCAAGGAGATTGTAAGCCCCTTTGAGTCTCCTGCAGGAGAGAAAGGGGGGATATAAATCCAAACTCTTCTTCTTCTTCAAAGAACAAGATCTACGAGGCCACGGCCACACAGCCCGGAAAACCCACCACAACCAATTGAATCCGACTGTGAAAGCTTTCGACAATATATTGGGTGGGGTAGGTTTTCCAGGCTGTGTGGCCGTGAGATGCTTCTGCAGATGCCCGTCATAGATGCAGGCAAAACGTCAGGAGCAAAACCTACCAGACCACGGTCATGCAGCTTGGAAAACCCGCAACAGCCAGTGGATGCCAGCCATGAAATCCTTTGGCAGTACATACTTGGAGCCGTGTAAGAGTGACTGCGAGCAAAGAAAAAGCTCAGAAAGACACTGATGGGGATGCAACTTCAGGATTCCTCCATTCTATTCGTGTTAGAATTACCGACTTGCAGGCGCAGCTTCAAGTTCTCCCAGAACCACAACTCATATAGAGACCGTAGAGATCAGTCCCCCAGGAAATAGCTGCTTTGGAGAATGGATTCGGCCCCTTCCGCACATGCAGAATAATCCACTTTCAATCCACTTTCAATGCACTTTGCGGCTGTGCGGAATAGCAAAATCCACGTGCAAACAATTGTGAAAGTGGATTGAATGGGCATTATTCTACATGTGCAAAAGGGGCATCACATCCCCCCCCCCCGGCCCCCGAGTGACTTCTCCTGCCTAGGCCCCTATAGGGTCGCCAGACATGGGTTGGGAAATCCCTGGAGATTTTGGGGTAAACCTTGGGGCGGGGAGGGTTTGGGGGCGGGGAGGATATAATGCCCTACAATCCACCCTCCAAAGTCGCCATTTTCTCCCGGAGAACTGATACCTGTCATCTAGAGACTGATTGTAATTCTGGGCGATTTCCACCACTACCTGGCAAACATAGCTGGAAGACAGGAGCAGCAGCGGCGTAGTGGTTAAGAGCAGGTGTACTCTAATCTGGAGGAACCGGATTTGATTTGCCGCTCTGCCGCTTGAGCTGTGGAGGTTTATAAGTATAAGTATAAGCATTTATTGTCATTGTGCATGCACAACGAAAATTTACAGCAGCATTCCTCGATGCACACAAATTCAGACTCATACCCCATCCTCACTTTCCCGTTCCTCCACCCATCCCTCCACAGCCCCAAACACATCAACACAAAGCCGCAGAGTTCAGCATCGCCACAGCTCTAGAGTAGAAGCTGTCTCTAAGTCTCTTTGTCCTAGTTTTGATAGACCTGGATCGTCTGCCGGATGGTAACAGTTCAAAAAGAGAGTGTGCTGGATGTGATGGATCTCTCAGAATATTTTGGGCTTTCTTTAGGCTTCGGGAATTATAGAGTTCTTCCAAGGAGGGGGGAGGGCAGCAGATAATCCTCTGTGCAGTAGTGATCACCCTTTGGAGCGCCTTCCTATCCGCCAGTGTGCAACTGGAGAACCATACACAGATGCAGTAGGTTAAGACACTCTCTATCTGGGGAATTCAGATTAGCCTGGGCACTCCCACACATGCCAGCTGGGTGACCTTGGGCTAGTTACAGCTTCTCGGAGCTCTCTCAGCCCCACCTACCTCACAGGGTGTTTGTTGTGAGGGGGGGAAGGGCAAGGAGATTGTCAGCCCCTTTCCTTGCTGACAGCCCTTGCTGTCCAGCCCTGAAGTTGCTCCTAGAGGAGCAAATCCCTAGAGATTATGGGGCATAGGCTGGGGAGGACGGAGTTTGGGGTGGGAAGGGATCTCAGCAGAGTTGCAGGCGCCGCTTTCTGTAGTATCCATGTTCCTGTGGAAGGCTAATGTCTGGTGATGGGTTGCTATTGCAAGAGAACGGCAGGCCCCATAGGGTCCATATAATAGGGAGATGAACAGCTCTACAGGTTCAGTGGGTAACTTAGAGCTCAGTATAGCTTCTGCATTTCCCTCAGCGGGGTGGATGATATGTTCAGCAGGGCTGTTACAGGTAATGGCCCTCTCCTGGCACCATGGGTTAGTAGTGGAGCGGGTCCCCTCGCACAGCTGTTCCTTACACCGGAGGAATGTGAGGAAGGTTGAGTCACCAATTACGTTAAGTCCTTCATTCTCATTCCTTCTTTCTCTTCCTCTGCCAACGATTGTTTAAATAACCTCCCCGGAGCTGTCAGCAAGAATAAAAATTGATGGGGCTGAGAAAAGCGCAGAGAAAACAGAAAAGGCCGTGGGGCTGCTAGTTCTACTCGCAAATCCCTCCCATTTTCTCTGGCCGCCTTAGCAAATGTGAAACTCTTTGACCTAAAGATGCTATGGATCATAGGTGTCAAGCTCACAGGCCCTCCAGATGTTATGGACTACATTTCCCATCATCCCCTGCCAGCATCATGCTGGCAGGGGATGATGGGAACTGTAGTCCATAACATCTGGAGGGCCACGAGTTTGACACCTGTGCTATGGATGGAGGAGGGTGAAATGTGAGTTTGACCGTCCACTCCGCCAGCTGAGCAGCAGACTCTTATCTGGTGGACTGGATTTGTTTCCCTGCTCCTCCACATGAAACTTGCTGGGTGACCTTGGGCCAGTCACAGTTCTCTCAGGACTCTCTTGGCTTACACTGTGACTTGATGGTACACACCCACACAGTTGCTCATTCAGGGCTGGGAAAGTCTTGGCAATTTGGAGAGTGTGCAGTTTGAGGAGGAAAATCACGTCACCCATATAATGCAGCCAGAGGTGGGATCCAGCAGGTTCTCACAGGTTCCCGAGAGTAGGTTACTAATTATTTGTGTGTGCCGAGAGGGGGTTACTAATTGGTGATTTCGCCACGTGATTTTTGCCTTAGTTACGCCCCTCCTCTCAGCAGTAGCGCACAGAACGTGAAGCAGTCTAGCAGGAGGTGCACCGGCATGCGTGGCAGCCTGTGCCTGCATGCATTCGTTTCCCACCCAAGGATTGGCGCAGTGGCTGCGTCCTTGCCCCAGCCCCGCCCAGGAATGCCACACCACACCCCCGTCGTGCCCCACCCAGCCCCATTGGTGCTACGCCACAGTTTGAATCCCACCACCATGGGAACCTGTTACTAAAATTTTTGGATCCCACCACTGAATGGAGCCCACCCTCGTAAACAGCCATTTTCTCGGGGGGGGGGAGGCCTCTGTCATCTGGAGATCAGTTGTAATTCTGAGGGAGCTCCACTCCCCATCTGGAAGTTGGCAACTGTACTTAAAGGTTAAGTGGTTGACATGGAGGGGAGAAATCCTCACTGCAAACTTTGTGGCGCCTGGCCGGCCCAGAGGAGCAGGCGAAGACACAGGGAAAGTTTTCCAGACACACTCCTCGTGGGAGCGTTCAGATCTCTACCTCTGATTTCCAGGCAGAGAGAGTTCAGTGTGCATCAAGAATCCGACTGGCTGCTGGGGAGTTATCTTCAGGTTTCTGTTTCTGATTTGCTGAGAAGCGCATGTGCCGAAAGCATCGGCAAAGGGACTTAAAAACAATGGATTACTATTTCAAGGGATCACACACACACACACACACACACACACACACACACACACACACACACACACACACACACACGAAATCTAGCCCTGCTGTATATTTAGAACAGCTTGTTAATTATAAGTGTAGATGGGTCATGACAAGAGCAAAGTGCCACTCATTCCCCTCTATCTATCTTCAAGGTTGTTTCCTTAACATCCCACAAAGTGAGCGTTGTCAGCACTGTCCCAACGCTATGGACTCAATCCCTCATATCCTGCTTTACTGTTCGAGGCATAATGATATTAGAACCGATCTGGAAGCTTTACTACCTCTAGAATTTATGTTTCTCTCAGACAAACAAAAAATGTCTAAGCTATTGAACAGCCCTCATGTAGAAATTTCTGAAGCAGTTGCTACATTTTTAATCCGTGTTCTACATGCTATATAACAGTGATCCTGTTTTTGTACTTGGAATGTATGGTACTTCTGGTTTATGCCTAATAAAGGTTTTTGGATTGGATTGGATTACTATTTCAAACAGATAGCAAACGGCAGTGCATTTGGCATAATGATCCCTAGAGAAAGTTCAATATTCGAAATGCTGCAGGGGGGAATACCGAAACCTTTCCTGAGAAATTGCTGCCCAACCTTCCCAGCTGGGCGTGGGAAAACAGCCCCCCAAGTGCTTTTGACTCTGCATGACAACGCTGATAAAAGCTTTGGATGGGTTTGGGGGCGGGGGGGAGACTTTTGACCCTGCTGGATTTTCTCAGGTTGTCTTCGGCCTTTATCAAGCACCTGCCCAGCTGCGTGGCCTGTTTCCAGTGCCAGCTGCAAAACACGGCCCAGACTCTGCCCTTCCGTCTCCATCCCACCTTGATGAAAACAAGGAGGCATCGCAAAAGATGTTCTGGATCAGGAGGATTGTCATAACGCATTTCATTTGTTTCTTTAAAACACTCCTTACCCACTTTTCTATTTTCCGGGAACTCCAGGTGGATCACGAAATAAACAACAATAGAACGCAGCAAAAGATATGAAGCTGCTCATTTAAAACCCCAGTTTGAAACTGGTGGTGAACCAAAGAACTAAAATCAATTCAACGCCATCTTGAATAAAATCATCTTCAGTTCAAGAGCAAGGAGGGGGCCGGGCACATCTTCCTGGTGAGCTTGTTTGTTGTGGTGTTACCACTAAAAAGGCCCTGTCTCATGTATACACCAGAGGAGCTTCTATGGTAAATGGAACAGGCAAGAAGGTCTCTCCCAGTGATCTTAGTACCGAGGCAAGAATGTTTAGGAGACGATATTCCTTCAGATTCTCCAGTTGTAAGCCATGCAGGGGCTCTAAAGGTCAAAACTTGGCCCTTGGCTTGAGCTTAGAAGCTGGTGGGAAGCCAATGTAATTGCTGTGACACATGAACCCAATCATACACTCCGTTGGTTTGCTAACAGGATTCTAGTACCATCTCATACTGGTCCTTTCCATACAAACTTTTAAAAACATTTTGAGGCAGAAAATAAAATTTCTCCTCCATGGAGTTGCGCGCTGTTTCCCCCCCATTTGGTTTTGAAAACCATTTATTTCCAGCCTCCAAAAAATATTTTCAGTTAATCCCCTTTAAAAATGATTCTTTAGACTGAAACGTTTTCAGGACGGCCTCACTACTGTGCAGTTTCTATAAGACATTCCCCATGCCTTTGCGCCATCCTCAAAGGTTCTCCTTAGTGCCATTTTCTCAGCTGTCTGTGCATGCGCTTTGGATGATGTGAGATTTGCTCTGTTGTCAGGCATGTGTGAGAGCTGACAGTCTCGTGCAAATGCTGTGAATTTAGGGTTTCGGCCGCCAGGTGGTGGCTGAAGGTCACCTGGGCTTACTTTGGATCTCCAGGTGACAGAGATCGTTCACCTGGATAAAATGGCCGCTTTGGAAGGTGGACTCTATGGCATTCTACTCCACTGAATAGGCTCTTGACTATTCAGATGATGGGTATCAGGATGGGATTCTGCTCACTCTTGCCCTGCGTTGGCATACCTGCCCACCTAAAGGGGAGTGAGGGGTGGCATGCAAGGGAGGGAAGGGAAGGGGATGGGTCCCGGCATCTGGACATGGCCCACCCACCCTAGCGGAGGGAGGGGAAGGGAAGGGAGGGGTGGCATGCAAGGGAGGGGAGGGAGTGAGGGATGGCATGCAAGGGAGGGTCCACCCCCCCCCCCTTGCCTGTTCATTGCCATCATTTCTGTGAGTTTCTTCATTTTATTGGGGGGGGGGTAATCTTTGAGGCAGGATTATAGGAGGTGTGGAGAATCGCAGCATCACTTTGTGAAACCTCGAAACCTCGATTCATTACACTAAATTAAATTTTAAAAAGGGGAAAACATGAATCATTTTGAGGGGGTGACTGCGGACCTACATTGTGGTAAAGAGGAAGACTGGAAATGTTTGCAAACAGTTACAGTGATTTGTGCAAAAAGGGTCACTGTTAACAAACAACATCTGCCGCCAGTAACTGAACATTGGCCAGGCTGTAAGGTACAGATTTTGCACTCATTTATTTTTCTTACATGTTTTATTAAGATATTTATGCCTTGCTTTCCTCCTCAACAGGGACCCAAAGTGACTTGCCACGTAGTTCCCTGCCTCTCCATTTTATCTTCACAACAATAACCCACGAGAGAGGCCCCTTCCGCACATGCAGAATAATGCACTTTCAATCCACTTTCACAATTGTTTGCAAGTGGATTTTGCTATTCCGCACATTAATATCCAGCTGCAAAGTGCATTGAAAGTGGATTGAAAGTGCATTATTCTGCATGCGCGGAAGGGACTGTAGCTCTTTCTTTCTTTCTTTCTTTCTTTCTTTCTTTCTTTCTTTCTTTCTTTCTTTCTTTCTTTCTTTCTTTCTTTCTTTCTTTCTTTCTTTCTTTCTTTCTTTCTTTCTTTCTTTCTTTCTGCATTAGATTTAGTACCCCCCCCCCTTAGCCAGGGCAGAACTCTGGGTAGCTAACACACCTGTTCAAGTTACATTCTGAAAACACTACGTAAACACCTTTACAATGAAAACATCCTAAAGTCATTCAACGTATTATAATTTTTAGGTGGCTCTTTAACAACATCACCTGTATAACAAATCAACTCTTACTACAATCTGAAAGTCGAAGAAGAAGAAGAGTTGGATTTATATCCCCCCTTTCTCTCCTGTAGGAGACTCAAAGGGGCTTATGGGGGGGGGTGGGGGGGGGGGGGGGTGGGGGGGGGGGGGGGTGGGGGGGGGGGGGGGTGGGGGGGGGGGGGGGTGGGGGGGGGGGGGGGTGGGGGGGGGGGGGGGTGGGGGGGGGGGGGGGTGGGGGGGGGGGGGGGTGGGGGGGGGGGGGGGTGGGGGGGGGGGGGGGTGGGGGGGGGGGGGGGTGGGGGGGGGGGGGGGTGGGGGGGGGGGGGGGTGGGGGGGGGGGGGGGTGGGGGGGGGGGGGGGTGGGGGGGGGGGGGGGTGGGGGGGGGGGGGGGTGGGGGGGGGGGGGGGTGGGGGGGGGGGGGGGTGGGGGGGGGGGGGGGTGGGGGGGGGGGGGGGTGGGGGGGGGGGGGGGTGGGGGGGGGGGGGGGTGGGGGGGGGGGGGGGTGGGGGGGGGGGGGGGTGGGGGGGGGGGGGGGTGGGGGGGGGGGGGGGTGGGGGGGGGGGGGGGTGGGGGGGGGGGGGGGTGGGGGGGGGGGGGGGTGGGGGGGGGGGGGGGTGGGGGGGGGGGGGGGTGGGGGGGGGGGGGGGTGGGGGGGGGGGGGGGTGGGGGGGGGGGGGGGTGGGGGGGGGGGGGGGTGGGGGGGGGGGGGGGTGGGGGGGGGGGGGGGTGGGGGGGGGGGGGGGTGGGGGGGGGGGGGGGTGGGGGGGGGGGGGGGTGGGGGGGGGGGGGGGTGGGGGGGGGGGGGGGTGGGGGGGGGGGGGGGTGGGGGGGGGGGGGGGTGGGGGGGGGGGGGGGTGGGGGGGGGGGGGGGTGGGGGGGGGGGGGGGTGGGGGGGGGGGGGGGTGGGGGGGGGGGGGGGTGGGGGGGGGGGGGGGTGGGGGGGGGGGGGGGTGGGGGGGGGGGGGGGTGGGGGGGGGGGGGGGTGGGGGGGGGGGGGGGTGGGGGGGGGGGGGGGTGGGGGGGGGGGGGGGTGGGGGGGGGGGGGGGTGGGGGGGGGGGGGGGTGGGGGGGGGGGGGGGTGGGGGGGGGGGGGGGTGGGGGGGGGGGGGGGTGGGGGGGGGGGGGGGTGGGGGGGGGGGGGGGTGGGGGGGGGGGGGGGTGGGGGGGGGGGGGGGTGGGGGGGGGGGGGGGTGGGGGGGGGGGGGGGTGGGGGGGGGGGGGGGTGGGGGGGGGGGGGGGTGGGGGGGGGGGGGGGTGGGGGGGGGGGGGGGTGGGGGGGGGGGGGGGTGGGGGGGGGGGGGGGTGGGGGGGGGGGGGGGTGGGGGGGGGGGGGGGTGGGGGGGGGGGGGGGTGGGGGGGGGGGGGGGTGGGGGGGGGGGGGGGTGGGGGGGGGGGGGGGTGGGGGGGGGGGGGGGTGGGGGGGGGGGGGGGTGGGGGGGGGGGGGGGTGGGGGGGGGGGGGGGTGGGGGGGGGGGGGGGTGGGGGGGGGGGGGGGTGGGGGGGGGGGGGGGTGGGGGGGGGGGGGGGTGGGGGGGGGGGGGGGTGGGGGGGGGGGGGGGTGGGGGGGGGGGGGGGTGGGGGGGGGGGGGGGTGGGGGGGGGGGGGGGTGGGGGGGGGGGGGGGTGGGGGGGGGGGGGGGTGGGGGGGGGGGGGGGTGGGGGGGGGGGGGGGTGGGGGGGGGGGGGGGTGGGGGGGGGGGGGGGTGGGGGGGGGGGGGGGTGGGGGGGGGGGGGGGTGGGGGGGGGGGGGGGTGGGGGGGGGGGGGGGTGGGGGGGGGGGGGGGTGGGGGGGGGGGGGGGTGGGGGGGGGGGGGGGTGGGGGGGGGGGGGGGTGGGGGGGGGGGGGGGTGGGGGGGGGGGGGGGTGGGGGGGGGGGGGGGTGGGGGGGGGGGGGGGTGGGGGGGGGGGGGGGTGGGGGGGGGGGGGGGTGGGGGGGGGGGGGGGTGGGGGGGGGGGGGGGTGGGGGGGGGGGGGGGTGGGGGGGGGGGGGGGTGGGGGGGGGGGGGGGTGGGGGGGGGGGGGGGTGGGGGGGGGGGGGGGTGGGGGGGGGGGGGGGTGGGGGGGGGGGGGGGTGGGGGGGGGGGGGGGTGGGGGGGGGGGGGGGTGGGGGGGGGGGGGGGTGGGGGGGGGGGGGGGTGGGGGGGGGGGGGGGTGGGGGGGGGGGGGGGTGGGGGGGGGGGGGGGTGGGGGGGGGGGGGGGTGGGGGGGGGGGGGGGTGGGGGGGGGGGGGGGTGGGGGGGGGGGGGGGTGGGGGGGGGGGGGGGTGGGGGGGGGGGGGGGTGGGGGGGGGGGGGGGTGGGGGGGGGGGGGGGTGGGGGGGGGGGGGGGTGGGGGGGGGGGGGGGTGGGGGGGGGGGGGGGTGGGGGGGGGGGGGGGTGGGGGGGGGGGGGGGTGGGGGGGGGGGGGGGTGGGGGGGGGGGGGGGTGGGGGGGGGGGGGGGTGGGGGGGGGGGGGGGTGGGGGGGGGGGGGGGTGGGGGGGGGGGGGGGTGGGGGGGGGGGGGGGTGGGGGGGGGGGGGGGTGGGGGGGGGGGGGGGTGGGGGGGGGGGGGGGTGGGGGGGGGGGGGGGTGGGGGGGGGGGGGGGTGGGGGGGGGGGGGGGTGGGGGGGGGGGGGGGTGGGGGGGGGGGGGGGTGGGGGGGGGGGGGGGTGGGGGGGGGGGGGGGTGGGGGGGGGGGGGGGTGGGGGGGGGGGGGGGTGGGGGGGGGGGGGGGTGGGGGGGGGGGGGGGTGGGGGGGGGGGGGGGTGGGGGGGGGGGGGGGTGGGGGGGGGGGGGGGTGGGGGGGGGGGGGGGTGGGGGGGGGGGGGGGTGGGGGGGGGGGGGGGTGGGGGGGGGGGGGGGTGGGGGGGGGGGGGGGTGGGGGGGGGGGGGGGTGGGGGGGGGGGGGGGTGGGGGGGGGGGGGGGTGGGGGGGGGGGGGGGTGGGGGGGGGGGGGGGTGGGGGGGGGGGGGGGTGGGGGGGGGGGGGGGTGGGGGGGGGGGGGGGTGGGGGGGGGGGGGGGTGGGGGGGGGGGGGGGTGGGGGGGGGGGGGGGTGGGGGGGGGGGGGGGTGGGGGGGGGGGGGGGTGGGGGGGGGGGGGGGTGGGGGGGGGGGGGGGTGGGGGGGGGGGGGGGTGGGGGGGGGGGGGGGTGGGGGGGGGGGGGGGTGGGGGGGGGGGGGGGTGGGGGGGGGGGGGGGTGGGGGGGGGGGGGGGTGGGGGGGGGGGGGGGTGGGGGGGGGGGGGGGTGGGGGGGGGGGGGGGTGGGGGGGGGGGGGGGTGGGGGGGGGGGGGGGTGGGGGGGGGGGGGGGTGGGGGGGGGGGGGGGTGGGGGGGGGGGGGGGTGGGGGGGGGGGGGGGTGGGGGGGGGGGGGGGTGGGGGGGGGGGGGGGTGGGGGGGGGGGGGGGTGGGGGGGGGGGGGGGTGGGGGGGGGGGGGGGTGGGGGGGGGGGGGGGTGGGGGGGGGGGGGGGTGGGGGGGGGGGGGGGTGGGGGGGGGGGGGGGTGGGGGGGGGGGGGGGTGGGGGGGGGGGGGGGTGGGGGGGGGGGGGGGTGGGGGGGGGGGGGGGTGGGGGGGGGGGGGGGTGGGGGGGGGGGGGGGTGGGGGGGGGGGGGGGTGGGGGGGGGGGGGGGTGGGGGGGGGGGGGGGTGGGGGGGGGGGGGGGTGGGGGGGGGGGGGGGTGGGGGGGGGGGGGGGTGGGGGGGGGGGGGGGTGGGGGGGGGGGGGGGTGGGGGGGGGGGGGGGTGGGGGGGGGGGGGGGTGGGGGGGGGGGGGGGTGGGGGGGGGGGGGGGTGGGGGGGGGGGGGGGTGGGGGGGGGGGGGGGTGGGGGGGGGGGGGGGTGGGGGGGGGGGGGGGTGGGGGGGGGGGGGGGTGGGGGGGGGGGGGGGTGGGGGGGGGGGGGGGTGGGGGGGGGGGGGGGTGGGGGGGGGGGGGGGTGGGGGGGGGGGGGGGTGGGGGGGGGGGGGGGTGGGGGGGGGGGGGGGTGGGGGGGGGGGGGGGTGGGGGGGGGGGGGGGTGGGGGGGGGGGGGGGTGGGGGGGGGGGGGGGTGGGGGGGGGGGGGGGTGGGGGGGGGGGGGGGTGGGGGGGGGGGGGGGTGGGGGGGGGGGGGGGTGGGGGGGGGGGGGGGTGGGGGGGGGGGGGGGTGGGGGGGGGGGGGGGTGGGGGGGGGGGGGGGTGGGGGGGGGGGGGGGTGGGGGGGGGGGGGGGTGGGGGGGGGGGGGGGTGGGGGGGGGGGGGGGTGGGGGGGGGGGGGGGTGGGGGGGGGGGGGGGTGGGGGGGGGGGGGGGTGGGGGGGGGGGGGGGTGGGGGGGGGGGGGGGTGGGGGGGGGGGGGGGTGGGGGGGGGGGGGGGTGGGGGGGGGGGGGGGTGGGGGGGGGGGGGGGTGGGGGGGGGGGGGGGTGGGGGGGGGGGGGGGTGGGGGGGGGGGGGGGTGGGGGGGGGGGGGGGTGGGGGGGGGGGGGGGTGGGGGGGGGGGGGGGTGGGGGGGGGGGGGGGTGGGGGGGGGGGGGGGTGGGGGGGGGGGGGGGTGGGGGGGGGGGGGGGTGGGGGGGGGGGGGGGTGGGGGGGGGGGGGGGTGGGGGGGGGGGGGGGTGGGGGGGGGGGGGGGTGGGGGGGGGGGGGGGTGGGGGGGGGGGGGGGTGGGGGGGGGGGGGGGTGGGGGGGGGGGGGGGTGGGGGGGGGGGGGGGTGGGGGGGGGGGGGGGTGGGGGGGGGGGGGGGTGGGGGGGGGGGGGGGTGGGGGGGGGGGGGGGTGGGGGGGGGGGGGGGTGGGGGGGGGGGGGGGTGGGGGGGGGGGGGGGTGGGGGGGGGGGGGGGTGGGGGGGGGGGGGGGTGGGGGGGGGGGGGGGTGGGGGGGGGGGGGGGTGGGGGGGGGGGGGGGTGGGGGGGGGGGGGGGTGGGGGGGGGGGGGGGTGGGGGGGGGGGGGGGTGGGGGGGGGGGGGGGTGGGGGGGGGGGGGGGTGGGGGGGGGGGGGGGTGGGGGGGGGGGGGGGTGGGGGGGGGGGGGGGTGGGGGGGGGGGGGGGTGGGGGGGGGGGGGGGTGGGGGGGGGGGGGGGTGGGGGGGGGGGGGGGTGGGGGGGGGGGGGGGTGGGGGGGGGGGGGGGTGGGGGGGGGGGGGGGTGGGGGGGGGGGGGGGTGGGGGGGGGGGGGGGTGGGGGGGGGGGGGGGTGGGGGGGGGGGGGGGTGGGGGGGGGGGGGGGTGGGGGGGGGGGGGGGTGGGGGGGGGGGGGGGTGGGGGGGGGGGGGGGTGGGGGGGGGGGGGGGTGGGGGGGGGGGGGGGTGGGGGGGGGGGGGGGTGGGGGGGGGGGGGGGTGGGGGGGGGGGGGGGTGGGGGGGGGGGGGGGTGGGGGGGGGGGGGGGTGGGGGGGGGGGGGGGTGGGGGGGGGGGGGGGTGGGGGGGGGGGGGGGTGGGGGGGGGGGGGGGTGGGGGGGGGGGGGGGTGGGGGGGGGGGGGGGTGGGGGGGGGGGGGGGTGGGGGGGGGGGGGGGTGGGGGGGGGGGGGGGTGGGGGGGGGGGGGGGTGGGGGGGGGGGGGGGTGGGGGGGGGGGGGGGTGGGGGGGGGGGGGGGTGGGGGGGGGGGGGGGTGGGGGGGGGGGGGGGTGGGGGGGGGGGGGGGTGGGGGGGGGGGGGGGTGGGGGGGGGGGGGGGTGGGGGGGGGGGGGGGTGGGGGGGGGGGGGGGTGGGGGGGGGGGGGGGTGGGGGGGGGGGGGGGTGGGGGGGGGGGGGGGTGGGGGGGGGGGGGGGTGGGGGGGGGGGGGGGTGGGGGGGGGGGGGGGTGGGGGGGGGGGGGGGTGGGGGGGGGGGGGGGTGGGGGGGGGGGGGGGTGGGGGGGGGGGGGGGTGGGGGGGGGGGGGGGTGGGGGGGGGGGGGGGTGGGGGGGGGGGGGGGTGGGGGGGGGGGGGGGTGGGGGGGGGGGGGGGTGGGGGGGGGGGGGGGTGGGGGGGGGGGGGGGTGGGGGGGGGGGGGGGTGGGGGGGGGGGGGGGTGGGGGGGGGGGGGGGTGGGGGGGGGGGGGGGTGGGGGGGGGGGGGGGTGGGGGGGGGGGGGGGTGGGGGGGGGGGGGGGTGGGGGGGGGGGGGGGTGGGGGGGGGGGGGGGTGGGGGGGGGGGGGGGTGGGGGGGGGGGGGGGTGGGGGGGGGGGGGGGTGGGGGGGGGGGGGGGTGGGGGGGGGGGGGGGTGGGGGGGGGGGGGGGTGGGGGGGGGGGGGGGTGGGGGGGGGGGGGGGTGGGGGGGGGGGGGGGTGGGGGGGGGGGGGGGTGGGGGGGGGGGGGGGTGGGGGGGGGGGGGGGTGGGGGGGGGGGGGGGTGGGGGGGGGGGGGGGTGGGGGGGGGGGGGGGTGGGGGGGGGGGGGGGTGGGGGGGGGGGGGGGTGGGGGGGGGGGGGGGTGGGGGGGGGGGGGGGTGGGGGGGGGGGGGGGTGGGGGGGGGGGGGGGTGGGGGGGGGGGGGGGTGGGGGGGGGGGGGGGTGGGGGGGGGGGGGGGTGGGGGGGGGGGGGGGTGGGGGGGGGGGGGGGTGGGGGGGGGGGGGGGTGGGGGGGGGGGGGGGTGGGGGGGGGGGGGGGTGGGGGGGGGGGGGGGTGGGGGGGGGGGGGGGTGGGGGGGGGGGGGGGTGGGGGGGGGGGGGGGTGGGGGGGGGGGGGGGTGGGGGGGGGGGGGGGTGGGGGGGGGGGGGGGTGGGGGGGGGGGGGGGTGGGGGGGGGGGGGGGTGGGGGGGGGGGGGGGTGGGGGGGGGGGGGGGTGGGGGGGGGGGGGGGTGGGGGGGGGGGGGGGTGGGGGGGGGGGGGGGTGGGGGGGGGGGGGGGTGGGGGGGGGGGGGGGTGGGGGGGGGGGGGGGTGGGGGGGGGGGGGGGTGGGGGGGGGGGGGGGTGGGGGGGGGGGGGGGTGGGGGGGGGGGGGGGTGGGGGGGGGGGGGGGTGGGGGGGGGGGGGGGTGGGGGGGGGGGGGGGTGGGGGGGGGGGGGGGTGGGGGGGGGGGGGGGTGGGGGGGGGGGGGGGTGGGGGGGGGGGGGGGTGGGGGGGGGGGGGGGTGGGGGGGGGGGGGGGTGGGGGGGGGGGGGGGTGGGGGGGGGGGGGGGTGGGGGGGGGGGGGGGTGGGGGGGGGGGGGGGTGGGGGGGGGGGGGGGTGGGGGGGGGGGGGGGTGGGGGGGGGGGGGGGTGGGGGGGGGGGGGGGTGGGGGGGGGGGGGGGTGGGGGGGGGGGGGGGTGGGGGGGGGGGGGGGTGGGGGGGGGGGGGGGTGGGGGGGGGGGGGGGTGGGGGGGGGGGGGGGTGGGGGGGGGGGGGGGTGGGGGGGGGGGGGGGTGGGGGGGGGGGGGGGTGGGGGGGGGGGGGGGTGGGGGGGGGGGGGGGTGGGGGGGGGGGGGGGTGGGGGGGGGGGGGGGTGGGGGGGGGGGGGGGTGGGGGGGGGGGGGGGTGGGGGGGGGGGGGGGTGGGGGGGGGGGGGGGTGGGGGGGGGGGGGGGTGGGGGGGGGGGGGGGTGGGGGGGGGGGGGGGTGGGGGGGGGGGGGGGTGGGGGGGGGGGGGGGTGGGGGGGGGGGGGGGTGGGGGGGGGGGGGGGTGGGGGGGGGGGGGGGTGGGGGGGGGGGGGGGTGGGGGGGGGGGGGGGTGGGGGGGGGGGGGGGTGGGGGGGGGGGGGGGTGGGGGGGGGGGGGGGTGGGGGGGGGGGGGGGTGGGGGGGGGGGGGGGTGGGGGGGGGGGGGGGTGGGGGGGGGGGGGGGTGGGGGGGGGGGGGGGTGGGGGGGGGGGGGGGTGGGGGGGGGGGGGGGTGGGGGGGGGGGGGGGTGGGGGGGGGGGGGGGTGGGGGGGGGGGGGGGTGGGGGGGGGGGGGGGTGGGGGGGGGGGGGGGTGGGGGGGGGGGGGGGTGGGGGGGGGGGGGGGTGGGGGGGGGGGGGGGTGGGGGGGGGGGGGGGTGGGGGGGGGGGGGGGTGGGGGGGGGGGGGGGTGGGGGGGGGGGGGGGTGGGGGGGGGGGGGGGTGGGGGGGGGGGGGGGTGGGGGGGGGGGGGGGTGGGGGGGGGGGGGGGTGGGGGGGGGGGGGGGTGGGGGGGGGGGGGGGTGGGGGGGGGGGGGGGTGGGGGGGGGGGGGGGTGGGGGGGGGGGGGGGTGGGGGGGGGGGGGGGTGGGGGGGGGGGGGGGTGGGGGGGGGGGGGGGTGGGGGGGGGGGGGGGTGGGGGGGGGGGGGGGTGGGGGGGGGGGGGGGTGGGGGGGGGGGGGGGTGGGGGGGGGGGGGGGTGGGGGGGGGGGGGGGTGGGGGGGGGGGGGGGTGGGGGGGGGGGGGGGTGGGGGGGGGGGGGGGTGGGGGGGGGGGGGGGTGGGGGGGGGGGGGGGTGGGGGGGGGGGGGGGTGGGGGGGGGGGGGGGTGGGGGGGGGGGGGGGTGGGGGGGGGGGGGGGTGGGGGGGGGGGGGGGTGGGGGGGGGGGGGGGTGGGGGGGGGGGGGGGTGGGGGGGGGGGGGGGTGGGGGGGGGGGGGGGTGGGGGGGGGGGGGGGTGGGGGGGGGGGGGGGTGGGGGGGGGGGGGGGTGGGGGGGGGGGGGGGTGGGGGGGGGGGGGGGTGGGGGGGGGGGGGGGTGGGGGGGGGGGGGGGTGGGGGGGGGGGGGGGTGGGGGGGGGGGGGGGTGGGGGGGGGGGGGGGTGGGGGGGGGGGGGGGTGGGGGGGGGGGGGGGTGGGGGGGGGGGGGGGTGGGGGGGGGGGGGGGTGGGGGGGGGGGGGGGTGGGGGGGGGGGGGGGTGGGGGGGGGGGGGGGTGGGGGGGGGGGGGGGTGGGGGGGGGGGGGGGTGGGGGGGGGGGGGGGTGGGGGGGGGGGGGGGTGGGGGGGGGGGGGGGTGGGGGGGGGGGGGGGTGGGGGGGGGGGGGGGTGGGGGGGGGGGGGGGTGGGGGGGGGGGGGGGTGGGGGGGGGGGGGGGTGGGGGGGGGGGGGGGTGGGGGGGGGGGGGGGTGGGGGGGGGGGGGGGTGGGGGGGGGGGGGGGTGGGGGGGGGGGGGGGTGGGGGGGGGGGGGGGTGGGGGGGGGGGGGGGTGGGGGGGGGGGGGGGTGGGGGGGGGGGGGGGTGGGGGGGGGGGGGGGTGGGGGGGGGGGGGGGTGGGGGGGGGGGGGGGTGGGGGGGGGGGGGGGTGGGGGGGGGGGGGGGTGGGGGGGGGGGGGGGTGGGGGGGGGGGGGGGTGGGGGGGGGGGGGGGTGGGGGGGGGGGGGGGTGGGGGGGGGGGGGGGTGGGGGGGGGGGGGGGTGGGGGGGGGGGGGGGTGGGGGGGGGGGGGGGTGGGGGGGGGGGGGGGTGGGGGGGGGGGGGGGTGGGGGGGGGGGGGGGTGGGGGGGGGGGGGGGTGGGGGGGGGGGGGGGTGGGGGGGGGGGGGGGTGGGGGGGGGGGGGGGTGGGGGGGGGGGGGGGTGGGGGGGGGGGGGGGTGGGGGGGGGGGGGGGTGGGGGGGGGGGGGGGTGGGGGGGGGGGGGGGTGGGGGGGGGGGGGGGTGGGGGGGGGGGGGGGTGGGGGGGGGGGGGGGTGGGGGGGGGGGGGGGTGGGGGGGGGGGGGGGTGGGGGGGGGGGGGGGTGGGGGGGGGGGGGGGTGGGGGGGGGGGGGGGTGGGGGGGGGGGGGGGTGGGGGGGGGGGGGGGTGGGGGGGGGGGGGGGTGGGGGGGGGGGGGGGTGGGGGGGGGGGGGGGTGGGGGGGGGGGGGGGTGGGGGGGGGGGGGGGTGGGGGGGGGGGGGGGTGGGGGGGGGGGGGGGTGGGGGGGGGGGGGGGTGGGGGGGGGGGGGGGTGGGGGGGGGGGGGGGTGGGGGGGGGGGGGGGTGGGGGGGGGGGGGGGTGGGGGGGGGGGGGGGTGGGGGGGGGGGGGGGTGGGGGGGGGGGGGGGTGGGGGGGGGGGGGGGTGGGGGGGGGGGGGGGTGGGGGGGGGGGGGGGTGGGGGGGGGGGGGGGTGGGGGGGGGGGGGGGTGGGGGGGGGGGGGGGTGGGGGGGGGGGGGGGTGGGGGGGGGGGGGGGTGGGGGGGGGGGGGGGTGGGGGGGGGGGGGGGTGGGGGGGGGGGGGGGTGGGGGGGGGGGGGGGTGGGGGGGGGGGGGGGTGGGGGGGGGGGGGGGTGGGGGGGGGGGGGGGTGGGGGGGGGGGGGGGTGGGGGGGGGGGGGGGTGGGGGGGGGGGGGGGTGGGGGGGGGGGGGGGTGGGGGGGGGGGGGGGTGGGGGGGGGGGGGGGTGGGGGGGGGGGGGGGTGGGGGGGGGGGGGGGTGGGGGGGGGGGGGGGTGGGGGGGGGGGGGGGTGGGGGGGGGGGGGGGTGGGGGGGGGGGGGGGTGGGGGGGGGGGGGGGTGGGGGGGGGGGGGGGTGGGGGGGGGGGGGGGTGGGGGGGGGGGGGGGTGGGGGGGGGGGGGGGTGGGGGGGGGGGGGGGTGGGGGGGGGGGGGGGTGGGGGGGGGGGGGGGTGGGGGGGGGGGGGGGTGGGGGGGGGGGGGGGTGGGGGGGGGGGGGGGTGGGGGGGGGGGGGGGTGGGGGGGGGGGGGGGTGGGGGGGGGGGGGGGTGGGGGGGGGGGGGGGTGGGGGGGGGGGGGGGTGGGGGGGGGGGGGGGTGGGGGGGGGGGGGGGTGGGGGGGGGGGGGGGTGGGGGGGGGGGGGGGTGGGGGGGGGGGGGGGTGGGGGGGGGGGGGGGTGGGGGGGGGGGGGGGTGGGGGGGGGGGGGGGTGGGGGGGGGGGGGGGTGGGGGGGGGGGGGGGTGGGGGGGGGGGGGGGTGGGGGGGGGGGGGGGTGGGGGGGGGGGGGGGTGGGGGGGGGGGGGGGTGGGGGGGGGGGGGGGTGGGGGGGGGGGGGGGTGGGGGGGGGGGGGGGTGGGGGGGGGGGGGGGTGGGGGGGGGGGGGGGTGGGGGGGGGGGGGGGTGGGGGGGGGGGGGGGTGGGGGGGGGGGGGGGTGGGGGGGGGGGGGGGTGGGGGGGGGGGGGGGTGGGGGGGGGGGGGGGTGGGGGGGGGGGGGGGTGGGGGGGGGGGGGGGTGGGGGGGGGGGGGGGTGGGGGGGGGGGGGGGTGGGGGGGGGGGGGGGTGGGGGGGGGGGGGGGTGGGGGGGGGGGGGGGTGGGGGGGGGGGGGGGTGGGGGGGGGGGGGGGTGGGGGGGGGGGGGGGTGGGGGGGGGGGGGGGTGGGGGGGGGGGGGGGTGGGGGGGGGGGGGGGTGGGGGGGGGGGGGGGTGGGGGGGGGGGGGGGTGGGGGGGGGGGGGGGTGGGGGGGGGGGGGGGTGGGGGGGGGGGGGGGTGGGGGGGGGGGGGGGTGGGGGGGGGGGGGGGTGGGGGGGGGGGGGGGTGGGGGGGGGGGGGGGTGGGGGGGGGGGGGGGTGGGGGGGGGGGGGGGTGGGGGGGGGGGGGGGTGGGGGGGGGGGGGGGTGGGGGGGGGGGGGGGTGGGGGGGGGGGGGGGTGGGGGGGGGGGGGGGTGGGGGGGGGGGGGGGTGGGGGGGGGGGGGGGTGGGGGGGGGGGGGGGTGGGGGGGGGGGGGGGTGGGGGGGGGGGGGGGTGGGGGGGGGGGGGGGTGGGGGGGGGGGGGGGTGGGGGGGGGGGGGGGTGGGGGGGGGGGGGGGTGGGGGGGGGGGGGGGTGGGGGGGGGGGGGGGTGGGGGGGGGGGGGGGTGGGGGGGGGGGGGGGTGGGGGGGGGGGGGGGTGGGGGGGGGGGGGGGTGGGGGGGGGGGGGGGTGGGGGGGGGGGGGGGTGGGGGGGGGGGGGGGTGGGGGGGGGGGGGGGTGGGGGGGGGGGGGGGTGGGGGGGGGGGGGGGTGGGGGGGGGGGGGGGTGGGGGGGGGGGGGGGTGGGGGGGGGGGGGGGTGGGGGGGGGGGGGGGTGGGGGGGGGGGGGGGTGGGGGGGGGGGGGGGTGGGGGGGGGGGGGGGTGGGGGGGGGGGGGGGTGGGGGGGGGGGGGGGTGGGGGGGGGGGGGGGTGGGGGGGGGGGGGGGTGGGGGGGGGGGGGGGTGGGGGGGGGGGGGGGTGGGGGGGGGGGGGGGTGGGGGGGGGGGGGGGTGGGGGGGGGGGGGGGTGGGGGGGGGGGGGGGTGGGGGGGGGGGGGGGTGGGGGGGGGGGGGGGTGGGGGGGGGGGGGGGTGGGGGGGGGGGGGGGTGGGGGGGGGGGGGGGTGGGGGGGGGGGGGGGTGGGGGGGGGGGGGGGTGGGGGGGGGGGGGGGTGGGGGGGGGGGGGGGTGGGGGGGGGGGGGGGTGGGGGGGGGGGGGGGTGGGGGGGGGGGGGGGTGGGGGGGGGGGGGGGTGGGGGGGGGGGGGGGTGGGGGGGGGGGGGGGTGGGGGGGGGGGGGGGTGGGGGGGGGGGGGGGTGGGGGGGGGGGGGGGTGGGGGGGGGGGGGGGTGGGGGGGGGGGGGGGTGGGGGGGGGGGGGGGTGGGGGGGGGGGGGGGTGGGGGGGGGGGGGGGTGGGGGGGGGGGGGGGTGGGGGGGGGGGGGGGTGGGGGGGGGGGGGGGTGGGGGGGGGGGGGGGTGGGGGGGGGGGGGGGTGGGGGGGGGGGGGGGTGGGGGGGGGGGGGGGTGGGGGGGGGGGGGGGTGGGGGGGGGGGGGGGTGGGGGGGGGGGGGGGTGGGGGGGGGGGGGGGTGGGGGGGGGGGGGGGTGGGGGGGGGGGGGGGTGGGGGGGGGGGGGGGTGGGGGGGGGGGGGGGTGGGGGGGGGGGGGGGTGGGGGGGGGGGGGGGTGGGGGGGGGGGGGGGTGGGGGGGGGGGGGGGTGGGGGGGGGGGGGGGTGGGGGGGGGGGGGGGTGGGGGGGGGGGGGGGTGGGGGGGGGGGGGGGTGGGGGGGGGGGGGGGTGGGGGGGGGGGGGGGTGGGGGGGGGGGGGGGTGGGGGGGGGGGGGGGTGGGGGGGGGGGGGGGTGGGGGGGGGGGGGGGTGGGGGGGGGGGGGGGTGGGGGGGGGGGGGGGTGGGGGGGGGGGGGGGTGGGGGGGGGGGGGGGTGGGGGGGGGGGGGGGTGGGGGGGGGGGGGGGTGGGGGGGGGGGGGGGTGGGGGGGGGGGGGGGTGGGGGGGGGGGGGGGTGGGGGGGGGGGGGGGTGGGGGGGGGGGGGGGTGGGGGGGGGGGGGGGTGGGGGGGGGGGGGGGTGGGGGGGGGGGGGGGTGGGGGGGGGGGGGGGTGGGGGGGGGGGGGGGTGGGGGGGGGGGGGGGTGGGGGGGGGGGGGGGTGGGGGGGGGGGGGGGTGGGGGGGGGGGGGGGTGGGGGGGGGGGGGGGTGGGGGGGGGGGGGGGTGGGGGGGGGGGGGGGTGGGGGGGGGGGGGGGTGGGGGGGGGGGGGGGTGGGGGGGGGGGGGGGTGGGGGGGGGGGGGGGTGGGGGGGGGGGGGGGTGGGGGGGGGGGGGGGTGGGGGGGGGGGGGGGTGGGGGGGGGGGGGGGTGGGGGGGGGGGGGGGTGGGGGGGGGGGGGGGTGGGGGGGGGGGGGGGTGGGGGGGGGGGGGGGTGGGGGGGGGGGGGGGTGGGGGGGGGGGGGGGTGGGGGGGGGGGGGGGTGGGGGGGGGGGGGGGTGGGGGGGGGGGGGGGTGGGGGGGGGGGGGGGTGGGGGGGGGGGGGGGTGGGGGGGGGGGGGGGTGGGGGGGGGGGGGGGTGGGGGGGGGGGGGGGTGGGGGGGGGGGGGGGTGGGGGGGGGGGGGGGTGGGGGGGGGGGGGGGTGGGGGGGGGGGGGGGTGGGGGGGGGGGGGGGTGGGGGGGGGGGGGGGTGGGGGGGGGGGGGGGTGGGGGGGGGGGGGGGTGGGGGGGGGGGGGGGTGGGGGGGGGGGGGGGTGGGGGGGGGGGGGGGTGGGGGGGGGGGGGGGTGGGGGGGGGGGGGGGTGGGGGGGGGGGGGGGTGGGGGGGGGGGGGGGTGGGGGGGGGGGGGGGTGGGGGGGGGGGGGGGTGGGGGGGGGGGGGGGTGGGGGGGGGGGGGGGTGGGGGGGGGGGGGGGTGGGGGGGGGGGGGGGTGGGGGGGGGGGGGGGTGGGGGGGGGGGGGGGTGGGGGGGGGGGGGGGTGGGGGGGGGGGGGGGTGGGGGGGGGGGGGGGTGGGGGGGGGGGGGGGTGGGGGGGGGGGGGGGTGGGGGGGGGGGGGGGTGGGGGGGGGGGGGGGTGGGGGGGGGGGGGGGTGGGGGGGGGGGGGGGTGGGGGGGGGGGGGGGTGGGGGGGGGGGGGGGTGGGGGGGGGGGGGGGTGGGGGGGGGGGGGGGTGGGGGGGGGGGGGGGTGGGGGGGGGGGGGGGTGGGGGGGGGGGGGGGTGGGGGGGGGGGGGGGTGGGGGGGGGGGGGGGTGGGGGGGGGGGGGGGTGGGGGGGGGGGGGGGTGGGGGGGGGGGGGGGTGGGGGGGGGGGGGGGTGGGGGGGGGGGGGGGTGGGGGGGGGGGGGGGTGGGGGGGGGGGGGGGTGGGGGGGGGGGGGGGTGGGGGGGGGGGGGGGTGGGGGGGGGGGGGGGTGGGGGGGGGGGGGGGTGGGGGGGGGGGGGGGTGGGGGGGGGGGGGGGTGGGGGGGGGGGGGGGTGGGGGGGGGGGGGGGTGGGGGGGGGGGGGGGTGGGGGGGGGGGGGGGTGGGGGGGGGGGGGGGTGGGGGGGGGGGGGGGTGGGGGGGGGGGGGGGTGGGGGGGGGGGGGGGTGGGGGGGGGGGGGGGTGGGGGGGGGGGGGGGTGGGGGGGGGGGGGGGTGGGGGGGGGGGGGGGTGGGGGGGGGGGGGGGTGGGGGGGGGGGGGGGTGGGGGGGGGGGGGGGTGGGGGGGGGGGGGGGTGGGGGGGGGGGGGGGTGGGGGGGGGGGGGGGTGGGGGGGGGGGGGGGTGGGGGGGGGGGGGGGTGGGGGGGGGGGGGGGTGGGGGGGGGGGGGGGTGGGGGGGGGGGGGGGTGGGGGGGGGGGGGGGTGGGGGGGGGGGGGGGTGGGGGGGGGGGGGGGTGGGGGGGGGGGGGGGTGGGGGGGGGGGGGGGTGGGGGGGGGGGGGGGTGGGGGGGGGGGGGGGTGGGGGGGGGGGGGGGTGGGGGGGGGGGGGGGTGGGGGGGGGGGGGGGTGGGGGGGGGGGGGGGTGGGGGGGGGGGGGGGTGGGGGGGGGGGGGGGTGGGGGGGGGGGGGGGTGGGGGGGGGGGGGGGTGGGGGGGGGGGGGGGTGGGGGGGGGGGGGGGTGGGGGGGGGGGGGGGTGGGGGGGGGGGGGGGTGGGGGGGGGGGGGGGTGGGGGGGGGGGGGGGTGGGGGGGGGGGGGATCAGCCTCTGTCAGCATGGCCAATTGGCCATGCTGGTAGGGGCTGATGGGAATTGTAGTTCCTGAACATCTGGAGAGCCGCAGGTTCCCTACCCCAGCCATAGATCGACTTCTCCTCCATAAATTTGTCCAAGCCCCTTTTAAAGCTGTCCAGGTTAGTGCAGTTCCCCCTCAGGTTCGTGCAGTTCCCGCTCACTACGGCTCTGCATAGAGCCCACCCTCCAAAGCAGCCATTTTCTCTAGGGAACTCGATCTGTGTCATCTGGAGACCAGCTGTAATTCTGGGAGATCTCCAGGCCATCTGGACATTGGCCGCCCTACTTTGGAGGTCCTGCTGAACTGAATCAAAGCCACAGTTCCACGTAAGAAATACCCAAGTGAAATGTGATAACTTGAGGGAAACAGCCAGTGGTTTTGTTGACATCCAGGGGAGGCCTGAAGTCCTTCCAGAACAACAACTGATTTTCAGACTACACAGATCGGTTCCCCTGGAGAAAACGGCTGCTTTGGACGGAGGACTCTGTTGCATCATGCTCTGCTGAAGACCCTCTACAAACCCTGCCATCTGCAGGCTCTATCCCCAAACCTCTAACAATTTCTTAACCCAGAGTTGGCAACACTGGCTGAGACTACCACCACTTAGTCAGTGTTTAACAGCAATGGCGTAGCACCAAGGGGACATAGGGGGTGTAACGCACCGGGCATGCGCCGATGCAGGGGCGTGACAGGGTTAGGGTAGGTGTGATGGGGGCGTTCCAGGGCATGGCAGGGGCGTGGCAGGGGTGCAGGGTGCACACGTGCACTGGGCGCAGTTTCCCCTCATTACAGCTTTGTTTGCCAGTGTTTACTGACAGCCCCACATCCTGCTGGGGCCTCACCAGACCCTGTTTTTCAGTCTAGGGTCTATTCTTTCAACTGGCATCCCTCCCTATCAAGGGTTCTTCCCTCCCCATTCCACTGCTGCCCACTTGGCATACAACCTCGCCTTCTGACATTCTTTCACGTCCCCTCTCTTTAAACTGTGGGATTAAGGCCTGCAGGTTAATGCTGGACCCAACTAGGCTGAGCTCAGCACTGAACTGCTGGCTCCGTCTCTAAAGGCCATGTGGACTTTGGAGGTGGAGCCTGAAGTTTAAAGCTGGATGGCTGGAGCTGAGTTCTTGGCGGAGAGCAGACCAGTGGCCAAGGGCACCCCCTTTCAAGTGGGCCCGGGGCGTGTGTCCTAGCTGCCCCGCCCTAGATACATTTCTGGCTGAGCCACAGTTATGTTGATCCAGACACATTTGAATGAGCAAAGAGCTGACTGGCTGGAGGGAATCAGGACCTCCCTGTGTTGTAAATCCCAAAGGACAGAACATGATCAGGCCTGAAGGTTCCCCTTCTAGGGTTGCCCTCTCCATCTGGGAAATCCCACAGAATAGAACCTACAGATGGCAGGGTTTGGGGAGGGCAAGGTTCTCAGCAGGGTATAAGGGTATAACAGCCACACTCCAAAGCAGCCTTGGTGTAGAACATAGGTGTCAAACTCGTGGCCCTCCAGATGTTATGGACTACAGTTCCCAGCATCCCTTGCCAGCATGATGCTGGTAGGGGATGCTGGGAACTGTAGTCCATAACATCTGGAGGGCCGCGAGTTTGACACCTGTGGTGTAGAGCCAGCCTGGTGTAGTGGCTAAGAGCAGGTGCACTCTAATTTGGAGAACCAGGTCTGATTCCCTGCTCTGCCACTTGAGCTGTGGAGACTTATCTGGTGAACCAGATTAGCCTGTGCACTCCAACGCATGCCAGCTGCGTGACCTTGGGCTAGTCACATTTCTTCAGATCTCTCTCAGCCCCAACCATCTCACAGGGTGTTTGTTGTGAGGGGGGAAGGGCAAGGAGATTGTAAGCCCCTTTGAGTCTCCTTACAGGAGAGAAAGGAGGGATATAAATCCAAACTCTTCTTCTCCTTACAGGAGAGAAAGGAGGGTCCCTGTGCATGCCATCTTGTTGATGAGATATATGGAATTGACTGGGCACTGGATAAAAGCTGCATCGGCCTTGCTATGCCCGCAAGGTGCCCGGTATCCTCAAAGACTTCCTGCCTGCCTGCTGTGGTGGACTCACCCACAGCCCAGTGGGTCAGTATCAGAGGCTGGTGAAACTTTGCATGCAAGTCAGCTGGTCTCCAGGCTGGATCCCCAGCAACTCCCCTACAAGATTCCAAGGGGAGCAGGGACCCTTTAAAGTGACTCCTCAAGCAAAAAACCAGTAAAATAGGTTCGACCCAGTTCCCTGAGAAGGGTACTAACCTAGGTCGAAGCCATTGTTGTTCCCCACTGCAACCAGCTTGATCCCAGCTCAGAGGGCGGAATCATCCTGTCCCTCTTCACCGCCTCCGTCTGGACATTGGCTACTGTCTCTAATGCCATGTTCCATCTTGTCCCTACTTGCACGCTATAAAAAAAACTGCCAAGCAGGAATGTGAGGGATGAAGGTGGCGCTTTTTTGATTGGCTAGCTGTAATGCGATACTCCAAACACTCAGCTGCTGTGATTGGCTGAATGGGGGACTCCTACACCAGAGGTTCCACACTTTACTGGGAATCGAGTTGAGTCTTCGTGCTGCTGGTCTCTTGAAAAAGTAGTAGTTCCTAACTGGAGTTGGAAATTTGACTGCTATATTAGTAAGTGTTTTCGGTACAAAACCACATCGATCCCAGTGATTGTGCGGAGCACTTAGGTCTAATGCAGCTTGAACTTAGGTCGATAACCCAAGTGCAGAGTTGACCTCGGAGGGCTTTCCTCTCTCTGAATAGACAGCACTGGGCTAGCTAAATGGAACAGTGGTTCATACCAAAATGCCCAGAGTAGCTTTATGTTGCACCAGTTCATTACACAAAATCCATTTGAAAAGATAAAATAGCTTCCCTTTGCCTGGCTCTTCTCAGTCCTCCCATGCTGAAATGCTAGTGACATTTTTTTTCACACATTTAGCCAGCATCCCATGACAACCAGATTCTCATCCCCCGTTTCTATCCTTTTTGGTTGTTATCTCTTTCAGGATTTGTATGTGTATTGTGTGACAACATCTTTGGCACACGAGTGGCCAGGATACACTGTACTGTTATGCATTCTCAAGTTCCAAGGGCTTCTTTTGGTCGGGAGAGTGCTAGACAGGGGCGTACGTGTCTACAGAAAATAACACCTATGTTAAGGGTGGCCAACTTATGGTACTCCAGATGTTCTTGGACTACAATTCCCATCAGCCCCTGCTAGCATGGCCGATTGGAGCACCATAGTTTGGTCACCCCGACCTATGGTGTTTGGGAATCCCTTGGTGTTGGCGCACCCCTTGAGTAGCCAGCCTGGGGTTTGGTCCTCCTGCTGGCCCTCTGTGCACCTTGTTGCTGGCTCAGGGAGGTGAGATCTTCTCCCAGAAGCTTGACTCAGCATTGGGCGGGTGCGTCAGCACTAGTGGCTCAATGGCACTGATTGGCTGAACAGAGCAAGGTAAGGCATATGAATGGGGTGGCTACAGTGGTTGGGCAGGCACGTAGGCCAGCAGGGATGGCACCCACCTTCAAGTGTTGCCCGGGACCCATGCCACTCCTTCCCTATCTTAGATACGCCACTGGTGCTGGAGTCTCGTCCTTGTTTCATAATATTTCTACCATTTACATTTGTATTGATCTTATGTTACTGAAACGTATTTGCCCTTCCTTTCTTATTCCAAATAGTGATTCACATGAACACATGAAGCTGATTCACACTTGATCAGATCATCAGCCCAT
Source organism: Sphaerodactylus townsendi (assembly GCF_021028975.2). Classification (NCBI taxonomy): domain Eukaryota; kingdom Metazoa; phylum Chordata; class Lepidosauria; order Squamata; family Sphaerodactylidae; genus Sphaerodactylus; species Sphaerodactylus townsendi. The sequence continues at coordinate 114,138,416 of NC_059431.1, read as the reverse complement.
CAGAGTCAGAGCTGTCTTCCTTAGATGAACAGCTGTTGTCCAGGCAGAGGCCTTTAACATCATCTACAACCATCCTGTCTGAACCTTCGACCTTCAGCAAGTAAATCAGAGGCTCTGCCCTTGAGCCATGACCCCTGGTTACAAAGCCCTCAACTAATTCACAACTTGAAAATCCCCTCCTATCGTCTCTCCGATTCTGCTTTCCGTTCCAATTTCAAATAGCTCCCAACAAGTTTCTCTGACCTTCCTCTTATCTTACATTCTCACTTAAAAGAGATTTCCTTCTATCGAGATAATACCACCGGTTTATCACGAGGCAGCTTGGGGCAGGGCTGGACTGTCATCAGAGAGATCCAGGCTCAAAGATCCACTCTACCTTTCCCCCTCCATACTCTTCTGTGTGGCTGCCTTGTGTGGGCTTGGGAGCAAGGGGGAAGATTGCCTCAGCTGGCTCATGGACCTGATAATCACCATCAAGGGGCCGGATGCAGCCCCTGGGCTGCATGTTTGACATTCCTGCTCTATGGTATCACATCGCTGCTGAGCTCTCGCCCTCTTCCCAAAATCCGCTGCCCTCCAGCACTGCCGCCAAATCTTAAGAACATAAGAACATAAAAACAAGCCAGCTGGATCAGACCAGAGTCCATCTAGTCCAGCTCTCTGCTACTCGCAGTGGCCCACCAGGTGCCTTTGGGAGCTCACATGCAGGAGGTGAAAGCAATGGCCTTCTACGGCTGCTGTTCCCGAGCACCTGGTCTGCTAAGGCATTTGAAATCTGAGATCAGGAAGGATCAAAATTGGTAGCCATAGATTGACTTCTCCTCCATAAATCTGTCCAAGCCCTTTTTAAAGCTATCCAGGTTAGTGGCCATCACCACCTCCTGTGGCAGCATATTCCAAACACCAATCACACGCTGCGTGAAGAAGTGTTTCCTTTTATTAGTCCTAATTCTTCCCCCCAGCATTTTCAATGAATGCCCCCTGGTTCTAGTATTGTGAGAAAGAGAGAAAAAGCTCAATCATATCCCCCCTCAGCCGTCTCCTCTCCAAACTAAAGAGTCCCAAACGCTGTCAGCCTCTCCTCATAGGGAAGGTGCTCCAGTCCCTCAATCATCCTCGTTGCCCTTCTCTGCACTTTTTCTATCTCCTCAATATCCTTTTTGAGATGTGGCGACCAGAACTGAACACAGTACTCCAAGTGCGGTCGCACCACAGCTTTATATAAGGGAATTTGCCAAACTTGAATCAGGAATTTGCCAAACTTGAATCAGCAACCCTGTAACCTAACCTATCTTCCAGGGCTGTGGTGATGATCAGATGGGAGCTATATGTTATTCCGAGCTCCTTGAAGAATGATAGGATCGAATGCAATAAATAAATACTGGCTTATGACCAACAATGCAGTAATCCGAATGGCAAAGCAGGGAGGCTGCCATTTTTGGCTGGTTCCCTTCTCATGCCGGACTCCCATATGCCATTCCTGAGGGTCCTCTGACTCCCAGGAGTAAACATTCAGTGGCAGGGCAGGAAGGGAAAACAGAAACGCTCCTTGAAGTCCGCAGATGGTTGGCTGCTCGCCACTGACCATTAAAATCCTCTCTTGAAATTCCCTGGCCACTCGTTGGTCGGCTATTATTGCATGTGACCAAACTCTTCAAAAAAAAACCCCATTCAGCTGCGACAACGTGTCTTTGCAGGGGTGAATTCATAGTTCCGTGTCCCATGAAAAGATCCACAATGGAAATGTGCTTTTATGCCCCAAGGAGCCAGATGGTGCGCTGGGGAAGGGCAGGTCTCGGCCTCTCCCCGCCTGCCTCCTTTTAGAACATGTTGCCGTTTGTCAGTGAAATTGGAGCTTCGCATCAGATTCTCTTACGGATCCTTCTGTGGGCCAGAAGGGTGTTTTTTTTTTCATGAGGGTGTTGAGAGATCCACCCCTGATTCATCTGCTCAGATAACTGTGCGGGAGATTAATTTAACTTCATCCATTTCGGAGCTTGGCAAAATGCCATCTGTACCACTGGGCCTTCGTGACTGTGTCTGTGTGACTATGAATCGGAAGAATTATGCCTGAGTTCGTCTCTGTGAGCATTGAAGATTGTCAGCATTATAGCCCAGGAGGGCCCTGATCTGCATAGCCCAGGCTAGCTCCATCTTATTATTATTATTATTATTATTATTATTATTATTATTATTATTATTATTATTATTATTATTATTATTATTATTATTATTATTATTATATTAGACTTAATAAACTTATTATTTTATTAGACTTAATAAACCGCCCAACCCCCGAAGGGCTTATCAGATCTTGGATGCTAACTAGGGTTGGTTAGTACTTGGATGAGAGATCACCACAAGGTTCATGGCAGTGCATGCAGTAGAATTAAGACTGGCAGTGTTGGAGCAGCAGTGGCGTAGGAGGTTAAGAGCTCATGTATCTAATCTGGAGGAACCGGGTTTGATTCCCCGCTCTGCCGTCTGAGCTGTGGAGGCTTCTCTGGGGAATTCAGATTAGCCTGTGCACTCCCACACATGCCAGCTGGGTGACCTTGGGCTAGTCACAGCTTCTTGGAGCTCTCTCAGCCCCACCCACCTCACAGGGTGTTTGTTGTGAGGGGGGAAGGGCAAGGAGATTGTAAGCCCCGTTGAGTCTCCTGCAGGAGAGAAAGGGGGGATATAAATCCAAACTCTTCTTCTTCTTCCTGTAAGGGGCATGGCTGTACAAGCACTGTATTGGCGCTGCATGGGTTTGGCGGCTGCCCAGCAGGAAGAGCTCTCGCTGGTAGTTCAACTCTGCTCAGCAAGAGTAAGCTTCTGCACAGCAGGATAGAGGCTGGCCCCTCCAGAAGGAGCTGGAATCTGGGCCCTCCCAGATGGCTGAGGACTACACTTCCCAGCAGCCCTCACTTTTCTTGGTTCACTGTCGGGAACACACTGCTCGAAGTCCCCACCCAGGGACTTTGGTGATGGGCAGGTAATAACTATGCAGATAACTAATTCTATACATATAAAAATCTAACAGTGTGTTTGTCCCTGATGGTCTCCCTCAGAAACTGCTGGACGGATCGCCCCCCAATTTTCACAGGACGTCCCTCCCTGTTGCTGGCAGGTACTCGGACCTTCAAATCCCCAAAAGTCCATACCTGAGCCACGTAAAACGTCTTTTTCCTGGCGCACTAGGCCATGAAGCTGCCTCTGTTTAACTGTCACCCTTAGAATGTTCGTGCAGCCTGTCTGTCTGTGGCCTGAGGGCTTAGGATGTTCGCGCAGATGGGCAGAGATGAGCAGTGAAAACAGTAAATAGGTAATACTGGTAGGTAATACGAATGGAAGTGAAACACATACACACTTTGCCATGTGAGACGTCAGGTGGGGTTCCCCCCCGACACACGCAGGTAACTTTCACGCTCTGTGCCTCACCCACTGCTACCACACAACACACATCCAGCTCATCCTCACACACCTCACTCTGCCCTCCCTCACATCCAACCACCACTTACCCACTTCCTCACCCATATTCGCCGCAGCTCTCTTTTACTAAAAGCAAGTTGGAATTTGCTTTTTTCTTCTAAGAAAATCCGCGGGGTGGGGGCAAACCAACACTACCGGCTCTGCTTCTTTTGCACGTGGCCCTTTAAGAACCCAGGGAGCTGGCCTCGATCTGAGCGCCTCACCACCCTGCCTCTGCTGCCTGACTGGGATAGCCTCCTTGCCCCAGTTCTGCCTTCCCCAAGTCAGGACTGTGCGTGTCAACCAGCCTCATGGACAGCGGGATTCGCACTCTGGACAGTTCCGTTGTGGAATGGAAAGGGTTACCTTACACTAAAAAAACAAGACACCACCATATAACAATGTGAACTGAAAAGGGAAAGAGGGATTCCATGTGACCACCCCAAAAGGCTATGCTGGGGATCATTGGACCTGCATGGACATCTGTGTGGGTTGCGGACTGTGATGAGAAGGACAATTGCCACAGCAACGCGTGGCTGGGCCCGCTAGTAAAAAATAAAATGTATATAGTAAAGTGCACATGTTTTCGGCCCACTTATTTCTCCCTCTTGGCCCTGTAAAATAGGTGGTGAGAAAATAAGACTCCTATCACTCATACAAAAAGAGGCTGACAGGAGCAGATAGCTATCCTCCCTGTTACCTCCCATTCATAAGAAAAGTACTTCCCGTGCCACAGTGAAAAGAGTAATACGTCAACCATGGCAGGTTTTTGGGAACAAATGCAAGCAACACAGAAATACATAGAGATCACATACAGATGTTTTAAACTTTGAAAGGTGCGTAGGAGGTTAAGAGCTCGTGCATCTAATCTGGAGGAACCGGGTTTGATTCCCAGCTCTGCCGCCTGAGCTGTGGAGGCTTATCTGGGGAATTCAGATTAGTCTGTACACTCCCACACAACTTCCATTCCCTCGCCCCCTATCCCTTGTTCTGTGTTAGGTGCCACTCTAACAAACTCTGTGTTTTATAGTGGAGTGTTGATACTGTATGCGGTTGTGATGCCTGGGCTCTGTTGGTGGGTTTTCAGTCTGGTCTGTGGAGAGGTGTATAGGAATGGCACTTTTGATGAGTCCATTTGGACTAAACTATTGATAAGACTTTGAATGGCTGCTGTATCTATCTGTCTTTTATGGACAATGGTTTTATTGTATTTATTGTTTTATTGTATTTATTGTATTTTGGAATGCCAATAAAGGCTATCATATCATATCATATCTTATACACTCCCACACACGCCAGCTGGGTGATCTTGGGCTAGTCCCAGCTTCTCGGAGCTCTCTCAGCCCCACCTACCTCACAGGGTGTTTGTTGGGAGGGGGGAAGGGCAAGGAGATTGTCAGCCCCTTTGAGTCTCCTGCAGGAGAGAAAGGGGGGGGGATATAAATCCAAACTCTTCTTCTTCTTTTGTGGAAGATGATGTCTTGAGTCCAACAAGTAAGACCTCTGGCAGGCAAACAAGGTCAGGACAATCAAACTCCAAAACAAGAAGACCCTTTAATCTGTCTTATTATCATATAAACCACTGGTAATTAGAGGGTGGTTAAAATAAAGGCACCACCAACTGGCTAACATTTAGTTGTAGACAAAACATGAGTTGGTAATGTCTGGTCATTCACTGTGCAAGTTCTTATAAACATAAGACCAGATGCAGTCACAAATTTGTGATTGATAAGGCAGACCAGACTGTTGTGTTATGAGGACCTGAGCTTTAAGCAGAGGCGTAGCTGTGCCAAACTGCGCCCAGGGCAGACTCTGTGTTTTCTGGCTACCCATGGGCCCCATCCTGCCCCTCGCACCCCCACGTGGCTCTCTCCCCCCCACCCCCACTTACTTTAGTTCAGGCTGAAAAGTAGCCTGTTTAGTTCAGGCTGAAAAAGCGCCCTGGTGGGAGCTATACTTCCCTGGAGACCTTGGGCTCACAAGGGGGCTTTCCCCACTGACAGAGTTGTACAGGTTTCTACCTAGGTTCGCCTCAGTGAATCCCCACTGCCACCGAGCTCAACATTGTTTTGTCTCAGTCCCCCCCCCCCTCAGAACTGCAACAAGTCGCAGGTATGAACTACACGCTGCGAGGAACAAGATTGATACCGCTTCAAAACTGAGGCCGAAGTGGGAAAGCATCGAAGCGACACCTAATGGATTCAACCAAATCATGAAGCAGCTTTTGTGGCATGTACAGGGCAGGAGAGTGGTGGCGGCCAGAAAGCACATCTTAACTGTAAACTGTAAAAACTGTAAAACTGCTGAAAAAGAACACTCCCGTTTCCCGCAGCGCTTGGCACCCGCTCCATTCACGATCGAGGAGCTGAACAGGCACCAAGATGATCCTGCCCACTTAGCTCGGTTCCAGGGGGCCAACTCAGTTGCTGTGGGGACAGCCTGGAATCACCCTCCACTGAAGGGAACCGAGTCGACCTTAGCTCCCTTCTGTAGTGGGGAAAGCCCCTTATACTGCACTGGACTCCTGATCCATCAAAATCCTGGTTGTCTACCCAGACTGGCAGTACCTCTTCCTGGCCTCAGGGAGAGATCTTCTATATCACATGCTACCCCGGTCCTTTTTCTTTAACTGGAGATGCCAGTGATTGAACAAAGGTCCTCACACATGCCGAAAGGTGCTCTACCACTGAACCATGGTTCCTTTCCAATGGTTGTCACCAGAGGTGGGATCCAGCAGGTTCTCACCAGTTCCCGAGAGTGGGTTATTAAGTATTTGTGTGTGCCGAGAGAGGGTTACTAATTGGGTCTGCTTTTCAAGGCAAGGGGGTAGGGGTATAAATGTGAAATAAAGTAAAATAAAAAGAAGCGGTTTGCCGTTACTGGCCTCTGTGTTTCAGCCATCTTCTTGGCCTCCCATCCAAATATTATGCAGGACTGACCCTACTTAGCTTCTGAGACCTGACATGTATACGACTAGCCTGAAACCATCAAAAGATTAAGGTAGTTTATAGTATCAGTGCCTTGTCTCATTTTTTTTTCAAAGGATGATTTTTAGTATGATGAGAAGGCAGACAACAATAGCAGAGAGTGGGAAATTAAAAGATGCTTTCATGTTTCACGGAGCTCATCGGTTCATGCCGACAAGCCGTGCTTCTGGATAACTGGAACGAAGGCTACTTCCATACCAGATGTTGTGGGCAGTGGTGGGATCCAAAAATTTTAGTAACAGGTTCCCATGGTGGTGGGATTCAAACTGTGGTGTAGCGCCAATGAACAAATGGGCGGGGCACAGCAGGGGAACTTGTTGAGGCATTCTGGGGGCAGGGCATTCCCTGGGTCGGGGCTGTGTAAGGGCCCTTGTCACTGCGCCGGTCCTTGGCTGGGAAACAAATGCACGCAGGTGCAGGCTGCCACGCATGCCGGTGCACCTCCTACTAGACTGCTTCAAGTTCTGTGCACTACTGCTGAGAGGAGGGGCGTAACTAAGGCAAAAATCACGTGGCAAAATCACCAATTAGTAGCCCCCTTTTGGCACACACCAATAATTAGTAACCTACTCTCGGGAACCTGTGAGAACCTGCTGGATCCCACCTCTGGTTGTGGGTCAGCCTGCTGACACCTCCTCAGATGAGGAAGAGGTGTTTCCAGGTTGACCCATGACATCAGGTGATTTTCTGTAGTAGTCTGGTTGCTGCTGTTCTTGTTGGAATTTTCAGCCTTGCTAACATGCAGCAGCAGTAGCAGCAGCAGCAGCAGCAGCAGCAGCAGCAAGGAATGCTGGGATACCTCTACGAACATTCTAAAGATGACAGTTGAAAACCGTTGGTAATTTTTTCTTCTGCTCCCTGACTGACTGAAAGATGTTCTCTGTGTACTGCTAACCAATGCGATGTGAAATTGCCTTTGACTAAGACACTGTATAAGCTTACTATCACAACCAAAACCGTAACAAGCGATGAGCCGTGAATGTAACGATGTATATGTGATACTTTGTTGAGATATATATAGTTTACTTTTCTCTCTTGGTTAAAGTAAAGTTCTCTCTTGGTTAAAGTAAAGTGGCGTAGGAGGTTAAGAGCTCGTGTATCTAATCTGGAGGAACCGGGTTTGATTCCCAGCTCTGCCGCCTGAGCTGTAATGGAAACTTATCTGAAATTCAGATTAGCTTCCTGTACACCACCGCACACGCCAGCTGGGTGACCTTAGAGCTGATCACAGCTTCACCGAACTCTCAAAGCCCCGCCCACCTCACAGTGTGTTTGTTGTGAGGGGGGAAGGGCAAGGAGATTGTAAGCCCCTTTGAGTCTCCTACAGGAGAGAAAGGGGGGATATAAATCCAAACTCTCCTTCTTTATGTTTATCAGCTTCTGAGGAAAACCGGCTGGTCTTTTGAAAGATAGCTATTCTTATTTGACGTGCCGCACAATCCACATTTCTGCTCCTTACTCTGCTTGACAGGATTATATATTCTAAATATACCTGTTGCACATCAGTTCTTCTGTGTGAAATCACCCATGCAATGGAAATTCCCAACAGTGTATGGAATTTCACTCCATTCGCAGTGGGTTTTCTCTCTATTGGTAGCTGTGATTTCCCATTCACGCTTGAGGCACACTGATGCCACCCCAGCCGTGTTCTCACATGACCCTTCAGACGTATTTTTTTTATTTTGAGGAACATGGTTAATGCTGTACAGAAATAGCATAATACCTTTTAAAAAATCTTTTTACTCATTTACAAATACTTTTTGACCATCTCCTCCCCACTCTCTAAAAGGCAGGTCGAACTTAAAAAGAAAACGCTATGAACACGGGTAACACTGGATGGGAATAATTCACTACCTTTACAATGTTAAAACGGCGCTTTGTATTTTCAGATCTTCCAATGGTTCCCTCCCCTTTGTCTAAAATATTCTATTCTGGTAGTCAATTTCTACTGCAGACTTGCGGTCGCCAATAAATGAACAGTGGTGGTGGTGGTGGTGGTGATGGTGGTGGTGAAGAAGAAGAAGAAGAAGAAGAAGAAGAAGAAGAAGAAGAAGAAGAAGAAGAAGAAGAAGAAGAAGAAGAAGAAGAAGAAGAAGAAGAAGAAGAAGAAGAAGAAGAAGAAGAAGAAGAAGATGATGATGATGATGATGATTTTGGTGGAAGGAACAGTCTGAGCACAAATAAAGGATGACATCATGTGAAAACATGAAAAAATCCACACCAGTTGGGTAGCTGGCTGAAATGGGGGAAATCCTTGGTGTTGAAGCTGCCCGGGTTATTCAAAACTTTCTACAGCAAGGCTAGAAACAGCCTTCTGCCTCCCTCTTCTCCCAGTACTGGGTTTGATTCCCTGCTCTGCCACCTGAGCTGTGGAGGCTAATCTGGGGAATTCAAATTAGTCTGTGCACTCCCACACATGCCAGCTGGGTGACCTTGGGCTAGTCACAGTTCTTCAGAGCTCTCTCAGCCCCACCTACCTCACAGGGTGTGAGGGGGGAAGGGAAAGGAGATTGTCAGCCCGTTTGAGTCTCCTGCAGGAGAGGAAGGGGGGATATAAATCCAAACTCTTCTTCTTCTCTTCTACTTTGGTGTTAGTGTTGAACACGCCAGACGTTTTCAGACTCCCTGAAAGTGCAAGATGTGGACATCTGACCCTGCAGTTTACATAGCTGCCCTTGAGCCCCATGGCGCGGAGTGGTGACCTGCAGTCAAAGCTCCGCTCACGATCTGAGTTCGATCCCGACAGAATTCAGTTTCAGGGAGCCAACTCATCCTTCATCCTTCTGATGAAACGAGTGCCTAGCTTGCTGGGGGTAAAGGATAAATGACCGAGGAAGGCCATGGCAAACCATCCCAACAAACATTTTAAAGCAGTGGTGGCGAACCTTTTTGAGACCGAGTGCCCAAACTGCAACCCAAAATCCACTTATTTATCGCAAAGTGCCAACACAGCAATTTAACCTGAATCCTGAGGTTTTAGTTTAGAAAAAACTGGTTGGCTCCGAGGCGCACATTACTTGGGAGTAAGCTTGGTGGAAGTTGGTGGCTTTGCTTTGACACAACCATGCAACTCTTCCAATGGGTGAATCCCGACCCTAGGAGGGTTTACTCAGAAGCAAGCCCCATTGCCAGCAACCAAGCTTACTCCCAGGTAAAGGATCGTGCTTTAGTTCTTCGCATGAAAATCAGTGGGGTTTAACAGCGCTTAACAGGGTTACCTACACTGCTTCCACAAAACTAGGTCTGAAGTTTAATGCTTACAATCGAGCCCAGCGGCCCAGGCCAGCCTAGATGTGGGGGGGGGGGGAACTCTGTTTGCACGTGCCCACAGAGAGGGCTCTGAGTGCCATAGGTTCGCCGCCACTGACCTACGGGCTGAACAATGTTGGGCAATTCTGCAGTAGACCTCGTGAGCAGCGGAAGGGCAGCGTCCCGCTCACGGTGAATTGTCCAAAAATGTATTTCCTGGAGACAAGAGGGGAATCGAAGCCAACGAATCCCAGGAGGCGAGGCGTCTCGAGGCCTAACTTCGTATCCCGCCTGCCCTCTCATCTCAACTCGACGAAGACGTACAAGCTGGTTTCCGTCAGCCCCCCTCCCCTCTCAGTTTTGGGGAAGGATAGGGTTTTCCAGAAACGAGGCCAACTTCGCCGCCACTGTGTCCAAGTCGTTGGGATTGGCGTACTTCAGCAGGTTGGTGTCTTTGAGGAAGAAGTGTTTCAGGAAATGCTGGCTCACACATTTGTGTAGCTTCCGGACCAGTCGCAGGAAGGCTTTGCGGAAACAGCACCAGTCCCTGGCGTGGGGGTACTTCTCACAAGTCCAGAAAAGAACCATCTGCAAAAGGCCACAGTTTGGTTGGTTTGTTTATTTACAGCATAGGTGTCAAACTCGCGCCCCTCCAGATGTTATGGACTACAGTTCCCATCATCCCCTGCCAGCATCATGCTGGCAGGGGATGATGG